>NC_056741.1:831984568-831989568 GCF_019279795.1 Protopterus annectens | reverse complement strand
TGCCTAGAAGCTAAATCCAACTTATAATGTGAAATGAAAGTGTGAGGAGTAGCCCAAGTAGCCGCTGCACAAATGGTGTCAATAGGCAGTCTGTCTTGGAAAGCTATAGAAGTAGCCAAAGCTCTGGTGGAGTGGGCCTTAGGTTTGTTAGGCAGCTTTTGGTGTCTAATTTCATAAACAATTGAAATCAGAGATGTTAGCCATCTAGATAGCGATACCTTGGAAACAGAAAGTCCCTTTCTGCCTTCTGCATAGGAGACAAACAGCTGGTCAGTTTTTCTGAATTGTTTGGTTCTATCCAAATAGTACCTTAACTGACGATGAACATCTAGCCAATGCAGTTTTTGTTCAGACCTATTAGAATATCCTGGAAAAAACACAGGAAGATCAATGCTTTGATTTAGGTTAGACGCAGAGGCTACCTTAGGTAAAAAGGACGGGTTGGTTCGTAAGGAAACCCTGTCTTTGTGGAACAACAGATATGGTGGACGACAGCTGAGTGCATGAAGTTCTGAAACTCTTCTAGCTGAAGTAATAGCTACTAGAAAGAGAGTCTTCCATGATAGCAATTTTAAAGAACAGGAAGCTGCAGGTTCGAAAGGGGGGAGAATCAAAGAACTGAGAACTAAATTAAGGTCCCAAGGAGGAGGAGGATTTCTTATAGGAGGTCTGAGAAGAAAAACTCCCTTCAAAAAGGCTTTGCAAAGCTTGTTGGACATTATGGCAGACTCTGAAATGCCCACATGAAAGTTAGATATAGCTGCCAATTGAACTTTGAGAGTAGAAGGAGATGAACCTGCATGAAAGAGTTCAGCTAGAAAATCAAGAACCATATGGATGGGAGCAGTGAAAGGATCTAAGTCCCTTCCTTGAGCCCAATAGGTGAAATGTTTCCACTTACTGAGATAAATCTTTCGAGTGGATGATTTGTGGGAAGCTATCAAAATATCTCGAACAGAGTGAGATATTTGAGGAAGCCTGGCTAAGGTTGGAACTGGAGGAACCAAGCAGTGAGGTTCAGAGAGGGGAGGGAGCGATGTAATTGACCCGACTGATGGATCAAAAGATCTGGAACTAGGTCCAGATGCCAAGGTTGCTCCAACAGAAACTGATGTAGAAAGGGGAACCAAACCTGTCGAGGCCAGTAAGGGGCAATGAGGATCAATGAGGCCTTCTGAGCGATAGCTTTCTGTATCACTTGAGAGATTAGTGGGAAGGGAGGAAATGCATACAGAAGTCCCCGGGGCCAAACTTGGACTAGAGCGTCTCTGCTGGGCTGGCCTGGTAACGGGAATAGGGTGAAAAAATCTCTGCACTTGCTGTTTTGGGGAGTAGCAAAAAGGTCGCAGCAAGGCTGACCCCACTTGAGAAAAATTTCTCTCACAACAGAGTCTTTCAGAGACCACTCGTGAGGCATGAGGATAGATCTGCTTAACTTGTCCGCGATTTGATTGGACTTCCCGGGGATGTGCGTTGCTATCAGAAACCGCTGAGAAGAAATCGCCCATTGCCACAGTCTGAGTGCTTCTCGACATAGGGGATAGGACCTGGTTCCGCCTTGTTTGTTGATATACCACACTACAGACATATTGTCTGTCTGGATTGCTATCATTCCCAAGGGAAGAGAGTGTTGAAGGGCTTGCAACGCTAAAAGCACTGCTCTCATCTCTAGAACATTTATGTGCAAGTGGCATTCATCTGGTTGCCATGTGCCCTGGACAGTTCTGCCCTGATAATCCCCCCCCCCCCACCCGATCAGGGAAGCGTCCGTTGTCAGAGTAGCAACCGGAGGGGAAGGAACAAAGGGTCTTCCCAAGAGGAGCTGAGGGGAAGACATCCACCACAGAAGATGATTCTTGCATGTTTGCATAATCATAATGGTGTGGGACATCGGAAGTTGCTGGTATGACCATTGTGTGAAGAGCATCCATTGAAGGATTCTCATGTGGAATCTGGCTAATGGAAGCAGAGGTATGGCAGCCATAATCCCCAATACTTTCAGAACTAACCTGGCTTTGACTCTGTTGCTGCTGAAGAGGAGCGAGACCAGTTTGTGTATGTCTGTTATTCTCTGATCTGTTAGTCTCGCAGACATGTTGACTGTGTCTAGATTTGCCTATATGAAGGTAATACGACAAGGCAACAAAACAGACTTTTCGCAATTTATTGAAATGCCTAACTTTTGACAAATGCGAAAGGTGTAGTCCCTGGCTATTAAAAGAAGATGCTTGGTGGGAGCTGTGAGGAGCCAGTCGTCCAAATATGGAAACACCTGGAATCCTTGACGTCTCAAATGAGAAGCTACCACTGCCATGCATTTGGTAAACACCCGGGGGGCGGTGGTGAGACCAAAGGGCAGGGTCCTGAATTGAAAATGACTGGTTCCCAGCCTGAAGCGGAGGAATCTTCTGGAGCGTCTGTTCATTTTTATGTGATAGTACGCATCCTGAAGGTCTATAGAGCACATCCAGTTTTCCTTTCCCAATAGGGGAAGGATGGACTGTAGCGTGACCATCCGAAATCTTGTTTTCTTGACCGACTTGTTCAAGATACTGAGATCCAAAATTGGTCTCCAGTCCCCTGTTTTCTTTGGAACTAAAAAGAACCTTGAGTAGATTCCGGATCCTTGCTGGCCTGATGGAACTGGTTGAATTGCTCTCTTTGCCAGCAGCTTTGAAATTTCCAAAGCTGCAAGATCCCTTTGAGCGGGTGGAACATCTGGAAGGGATTTTTTTTATTCGGTTTGGAATGCGGACGAAGGGAATGGAATAACCTTCGAAATGATGGACTGTACCCACTTGTCTTGAGTTAGGGATAGCCAGGCTTCTGGGTACAGTGACAATCTTCCCCGACTGCCTCGAAGGTGGACAGTCGGGCAACACCTCAGGGATGCTGAAAGGGCTTATCGGAAAAGTTTCTCGATTGCCCTGGTTCTGTGGACCCTCTGCCTCTAGGGCGACGTCTACCATTATTGTTCCCTCCTCTGCCTCTGGAGGGAACCGACTCTGTCGTCAGGCAAATTCCCTTGAGATTGTTTGCGGAACCACATTTTCCCACTTTTCTGGCCTTTGGGGTAAGGTCTAGAAGGAGTAGAAAAACGGACTCCGACGGCAGATAGAGTTTTGCCATCCGTCTCGCACCTAGTCAAGGTTTCTTTCACTTGAGGACCAAAAAGAGATGATCCATCAAACGGGGAATTAGTGAAAGACGTTTTAAAGGGATCCACAAAATTGCATAGTCGCATCCAGGCATGCCGGCGTAAGGCGACACCTGTCCCTGCGTCTCTGCTCGCTCCATCAGCCGCATATGAAAGAAGGCGCATGGAGGAGTTAGCTATCGAATTCAGGGTAGTCAGCTGGGTTTTCATTTTGTCTTGAAAATCTGCCGCTGTAGGATCCTTCAACATCTCACTCGCTTCCTTAATCAAGTCTCTCTGGAGACGGGTGAAATGGCATAGGTAGTTCAGCGAATGCATTGCAAAGGTCGCTGATGAAAACATCCGCTTCCCATACCTGTCCATAGACCTAGATTCTTTGTTAGGGGGATGAACAGGCACTGAAGGATCAGCTAGTTCCTTCTTGGTGGCAGCAGCTACCACCATAGCATCCACAGTAACACCCTTGGTCAGAAATTGTTTGTCAGTCGGTGCTGTTATAAATTTAGAAGGTCTCCTGGGGGTGGGGTCCACTGAGTCAGGAGCCGTCCAGGCTTTCTTTGCCACCACCTGCATGAGGGGATCAAAGGGGGGGACACCCTGGAGGTGGAAGGGCGAGAGCCAAACGCCTCAAGATACACAGATTCATCCTCCGAAGGGTTAAGGGCTGGCCATTTTCCCCTCTGTTTCAGGATCTCTAGAATGTCCGCAAAGGAGACATCTTCAGAAGGGGAACGGGGGGAACCCTCGGAATCCTCTAAATCTGTGTCAGAGGTGACAGACTCAGGTGAGTCTATGTGTTTCCTCTTACACTTTCTCTTCCTAGGGGGCTCCTCTGCAAATTCAGGGGAGGCCTTGGAAGAGGATGAGATCCCCACAGGGGATTCTTGAGGAGCTGGCTCTCTGCGGTCTGGGATGAGGGAGTGAGTAGACATCACCTGAGGCACCGAAGAGGGAGGGACGGACGGAGCCGACTGTGGAGTTGAACAAGGTTCCAACACTCTCCGCATGACCTCGAACGCACCCCTGTCAGGCAGAGCCAGAGGTCCCCGCCCGAGCTGAGAACCTCCCTCGGCACCGACAGAGATGGCTCGAGGCCGATGTCGGAGCCGAACTCACCAGCCAAGCACCGAGAGAGAGGGGTCGGACAAGGGTCCGATGCCACTCACCCTCGAGCCGAGGAAGTCCGCACCGAGATTCTTCAAAGAAGAAATCGAGCCAACGGAGCGAAGACAAATGTATCGGCTCGGCGCTACCACAGTCTCGGTTCCGAGACGCCCGCCTCGAGCTCAAAGGAGTCGGAGGAGGAATATTTAGAGGAATAGGTTGAGGCATCGACTGATGAGTCGGGCTCTGAAGCATTTGGGCCAGTGCCTCGGACTTTAGAAGTCGACTCACTACCCTCTGAAGGTCATGATCCGTGCCTCGATGACCTGGAGGAGTGAGATCTATGGCTCCGTTCAGACAGCAAGGGAGACGCTGGAGCCGAATGAACGGAGCCAAGGGATGGTGACCTCGACCTCTTTCTAGATGTCGGCTCCGATGGTCTGATCGGGCCGACTCAGAATCTCAATACCTCGGCTCCAGCCGGAGCCGAGGGAACCACAGAAACTGTAGTTGAAGACTCATCGGCTCTAGCCGGAGCCGATGTAGCAGTAGGCTTCGAAGCCTTAGGCCTCGACTCAGAAGCTGGAGCCGAGGTCTTAGAAGCCTTGGAAGGTTTTCCCGAGGTAGCAGATAGGGAACCTTCAGGCTTAAGCAAACCCCTTAGTATGAGTTTGTTTTTTCTTTCCTGCAGGACTCTAGGGCTGAAGCCATGGCATACAGCACAAGAGTCCTGCAGGTG
>NC_056741.1:831907068-831979568 GCF_019279795.1 Protopterus annectens | reverse complement strand
TCAGAGCTGGGTCAGACATGGCTTTGTAAGTCAAGCAGAGATTGCCTCTAAGTAGGCGATATGAGACAGAGAATAGTTGGAGTTTTTTTGAGTCTGTCCATATAGGACAAGTGTTTAAGGCCTAGGATCCTCTTTGTGAGATACTTTTGTGGCCTCTCCAGTTGTTGCAGGTGTCTTGTGAGGTACATGACAAATGGGGTATTGTACTCGGTTACTGATCTAATGAGGGAAGAGTAGAGAAAGACAATGACCTCTTTCTTCCTGGATGCAAAACCCTTAGTAATGAGATGTGCCACATAGAAGGACTTTCTGACCACAGTGGCAATGTGGTGGTCAAAAGAAAGGTTGCTGTCAACCTGTGTTCCCCGATCTCTTATAACGCTTTCAGTGTTCAGTGGACTACCATCAATGTGAGTAATTCAAGGGACCGGGTTTTTCCCAAGGGGGATGACGACACATTTTTTTGGCATTGAGCTTTAGGCCATGGTTCTGACACCAGTCGCTGGTGTCATTGAGGCCTTTCTGTAGGATGTCAACATCACTTGGGGAGTTAATAATAGCTCTCAACTTGCAATTGTCTATGAACTTTATCAGCCAGAGTCCCTTCGTGTTGGCCTGGACTTCAGAGAAGTAGATACCAAACAGGAGAGGACCTAGGACCAAACCCTGTGGGACTCCACTCGTGACTGGTCAGCAGTCTGACTTAGAGTGAGCTACTTTCACACTATGGGATCTATCTGTGAGCCAGTTTGCAACCCACCTAGTGATATAGGGGTTGGTGCCTAGCTTAGTGAGTTTTTATGATTCCTGAGTGGGGAATGGTATCAAAGGCCTTGGCCAGATCAAGGTAGGCTGTATGAACCACTTTGCCTTCATCCACAGCTCTGGTGACTGACTCAAAGAAGTCAACCAAGTTGAGCAGGCATGATCTACCCTTCACAAAACCAAATTGTGTAGGATCCAGAGTTTGGAAATTCCCTGTATCCTTGTTTATTAGGTCCATGATGATGTTTTCCAGAGCTTTGCATATCAGACTCATCAGGCTAATTGGGTGATAATTCCCGGAGTCTGTAGTCACTCCTCATTTGTTGACAGGGATGACTGTAGCAGTGTGCCATTCGGGAGGGACAAAGCCTGAGGTGAGATTGTGACTGAACAGGGCACACAGGTGAGGTGCCAGTAACACTCTGTAGTTCATGTAAAACACAGCCAGGGATATTGTTAGGTCCCATAGAAGCTGTATTCTTGACCATGGACAGTGGTGTTTCAACCTGTGCAACAGTAATACTGGGTGCCTAGCAATCTACTGGTATTGTGGTTGGTCCTTTGGGGGGGGGTAAAGTTAGCACTGAATCTGTTGACCAGTATATTGGCAATATCTGTTGGCTTGGTATAGGAGGTACCATTGTGCAGTAGCTCAGAGCAAATCCGGGTATTGCCTTGGAGATTCTTTACATAACTATAGAAGGTCTTGTGGTTGTCTTTACTATCTGCTGCAATTCTGTTTTCATAGCTAGCTTTAGAGGATTTGGGTGGGATCTCAACCTTTTGTTGAGGCTGATCAGGGAGTTTTTCCAGTCTTGGGACATCGCCTTATTCCACATCAGTTTCCTCCTTCTGTTGCAGAGTTTGTTTATGGCAGGGGACCACCAGATTGGCTTCCTTTTTTTTGAGGAGAGCATCTTGGCTCTATTGGGTATGGCGAGATCCATGCATTTGTGTACGTGTTCTTACAGTGCATTGGTGTATGATTTGGTGGTCATGCAACTATTCTCCATTTGCATGGGTGCCGTGACGTTAGCCACCACTGTTTTTAGCAGCCCAATGTTAGCTTTGGAGAAGTTTTTCATGGTGGTTACCTTTGTGGGGGGTGGGTGGGAGGGATGTGGATTTTCAAGGTGATTAGTTTGTGGTCGGATCTAACCATGAAGGAGTTGACTACTGGTGTAGAGCAATGGTCGCCCATGTTAATAATAACCAGATCAAGGATGTTGCTACCTCTAGTAGGGGTAAGAAAGAGCTGGTCCAGAGCAATGGAATTAATGAATTCCAAAAAGCATTGGGCAAGTGTATTGGTACATGAGTAGTTTACCCAGTTAATGGAGGGGTAGTTGAAGTCGCCCAGTTTCAGAATGTTAGGTTGGACCCTAATATTCTCCAGGGTGCTTAGGAACGTGAAGTGTGAGTCTTGGGACATGGTTGGTGACCTATAGCAAGCTAAGACCTGAATCAGTGACTTACCCAATGTTAGCTGCACCTGAAGTATCTCAGATGTGTTATGTTGGGCTTCCAATCCAGAGGTGTGCACATCTTTTATGAATATGGAAACACCACTGCCTTTGAAGCTTCGGTCCAAGTTCTGGGGCCGAAAGATGTGGCATAAGCTATAGCCTGGTAGTGCAGGGGTCCTTTCTGCTGCCTTGAACCAGGTTTCTGTTACAGCACAAATGTCGGTGTTCTCCATTTTAAGGAGTGCTTCGAGCCAGTGCATTTTGAGATTTAGAATTCTAGTGTTGAGCAGCATGACTCTCAGATTGCATTTGTTTGTAGCTGTTACTGTGGTAATTTGGTCTTTGGAACACCACCTAGAAAAGGCACTAAAGGAGTGGCAAGAGCCTTGGTCAGTATCCGGAAGCCCAGGGGTGACAGATGCAGGCTATCTCAGGCAAAGCATTGAGGTCTGTCAGTCATGTCATCCGAGGCAGACAGATACTGGATCCCCTTAGAATGACACCAGAAACTTAGCCAATTGTTGAAATCAATCATTTTCTGCTTGTACTGTGGTATCATTCTGGGTGATGGTTTGATGCTGCTCAGGGCTAGGGTCATACCCGCCTGGGCTACATAATCCAAAAGCTCCTCCATGTCTCTTTTTATGTAGTCCAGGGAGGTACGTCTCAGGTCATTCACACCCACATGTACAATAACAGAGTTATATTTGTACCTGTTGTTGAGGGACCTGAGTGCGTGCGTTATGTGGTGGATCCTGGCGCCTGACAGGCAGTTGATTGTTACTTTTCTCCTTATTCAACCTAGTGAGTGTGACATCAGTGTGCCCCACTATTGAGTCACCTAAGACTAGTGTGTTGGGCATGCTGTTTTCCCTTAGGAGCTTTGGGTGAGTGGCACATAGTTTAGGAGAGTTATGTGTCTTGTGATTAGTGTTGTATTGTGGTGCTCAGGTGTGTTTCTGCTTGGAGGTCTCTGCTGTTTGGGTAGATTTTTATTGACAGCCTCCATGGAGGTGGGTATGTGGTTTGTGTTTTTATGTGAAGGCAGTGCTGGTGTGTGTTCTGGAGGGCTATGTGTTCCATCTGGTGTGGTGGAAGTGTTGAACTTCTCCTCTTGACCAACTATTTCTGTCTTGGCTGAAGAGTGCATGGCTTCCAATTTGGATATATAAGTGCATCTCTCACAAGTCTGAGTGTTGGGAGGTAAGAGGAGAGGATTGTCAGTGTACATGAGGCAGTTGCTGCATTGCCTCAGATGCCAAAGTTCACCAGATTAATAGGAGAAAGCACAAGGAACTGACCTTTAGACGTGCCTGGAGGGGTGGGCATTAATAAATAATGGAGATGTTTCCTTGTAGAACGTTTAGTGCTGGTAGCACTTTTGTGTGCTACAATAATTGCTACAAGAAGTCTGGTAAAGTGCTAAGCTAATAAGCTAGTAAAAGTGCAGGAGAGGAGAGAACTAGCAGATTTAAGGGAAAAATTGAAGAGCAGACTTTGGCACCACTCAGAAGTTTACAAACAGTCCAGGATACAGCTTTAAATAAAGAGAAAAGTAAAGGTTAGGGTGATTTAGTAAAGACAGGAGTATACATTTTACAATAAATTAAACTTCTGTGTTAAGTATAAAATTTATGAATAAAGATATAAGTAGAATTTAATGGGGTAAAACAATGGGAAAAATAAAACAAGCCTGCCTTTTCTGGAGAACACATATATTATCATTCAGAAAAAGGCTTAATTGATAAATTTAGTACTGATGGGAACAATGTCATACTTAGCAAGTGTATTTATGTTGGAAACAGTATTTTAAAAGGAATTATTGGTCTACTTCACTTGATTCTATAACTCATTTGACTGACACCCATTTGACCGACACCCAATTGACCTAAACTTTATTTGACTTACAGCTCATTTGACTGACTCCCATTTCACCGACATTTAAGACATAGACTTGTTGTGGGTTTTCCTTCACCTCTGACTTGCTTGTGATAAAAAGAATTACAGTGCTGTTAGAATTCTGACAGTCATGTAGAAAGTAGTGTTGTAGTGTTTCTAAATGTGGGTTTGTCTCTTTACATTTTTATGGGAAGTATCTAAAGTAATTTGGCGAATGTTTTCTGAGCTCCCAGCAGTAGTGGCAACATGCAGAGTACTGTAAGACAAGTTAAAGGTATATGCCCTTTTCCCCACTGTAGTGCAATCCTGGAGTTAGTATATATAATTAGGGAGGTGGCAAGCCCCCCACATTAGGGGGTGGTTGTACATTGTCACATTTCTGTTAAGAGGGTAAGTAAGATGTTTTTTAAGTTCTGGAAAAGGTTAGTTATTGGTGTTCTAAGTGTGCTTGTCTATGGTTTAAGATTTAGTATGTTGAAATTCAGCATTGTAAGCTGTCGGTGAAATGGGTGTCAGTCAAATGAGTTTTAGGTCAAGTGAAGTAGATCTATATATATATATATATATATATATATATATATATATATATATATATATACACACACACACACACACACACACACACACACACACACACACACACACATATATCTGTATATATACATATATATCTACTACTACTACTTGTCTTTTGACTTTTCCCAGTTAGGGGTCGCCACAGCGAACTCCGGTCCGCTAATGATTGGCAGTTTATTTTTACGTGCCGAGTTGCCAGCCCTAATGCACAACCTTCAACGAAGGTACGCCCATTCACGCATGTCTCCACGCAGAAGACGCTCTAGCTGAGTCAAACCGGTCAGCGTCTTACTGTGAGGCGACAACGCTACCGCAGCACCACTACCGCAGATATATATATAGATAGATATATCTCTCTCTATATATATATCTGTATCTGTATCTGTATATATATATATATATATATATATATATATATATATATATATATATTCAGTTATATCGAGTTCTAGAGTAAACGCAGTAAAAAGAGGAGTTTTGAAAGTAAATAAAAAGAAATGAGGTTTTGGGTTAATTCATCCAGTGGTATATGCTGTTTCATTAAATTTGTACAAAGTGTTAAGTGGATAAATGAAAGATGAGAGATTAATAGTAAAACTGTATAAATATAAGTATGATGAACTTTGGGGTATTTTAAAAAAGAGTAAAACAGAAAAAGAGTTTATAGATGAAGAAATAAAATGTTAATAAGAAATAATTTTTTTTGGAAAATAAAACTGATGATACAGAAAAATAAAAGTATGGTATAAAAATGTAATGATAAAACATTACTATGTAAAACCATGGGTAAATCTAATAGGCGAAAACATTAAACAAAAAGCAAATAGTGTAATCAGACAGTAGAATGCCAAAATTGTTTGAAGAGACTGGTAATAGATAAATTACCAATAAAAGGAAATATGCCATATAAAAAGAAAATTAATAGAATATGTTTACACTGCTAGAAGAAGAAACTATGGAACGTGTTTTGAAATGTAACAGAATAAAAAAGCTATGGGGAAAACTATGTAAAGAAGATTTTTTCAAAGATATGAAAGAAGTAGATAAAATAAAAGTGGCTGTGATTAGATATGGATATTATACGAACAGAAGTAAAAAGTATTTTAAAAGAATAGATGAAAAGCTATTTATGTCATATGGGTTATAAGAAATGAAAGAATAAATGAAATTATGTTTAACGGTAAATGGATTTTAGCAACAATATTAAGTAAAATCAGATGATGGTTATGGAAAAAGAAGTGAGGGTCTAATAGAGATGAAAATTTAGTATGGTTGTAAAGGAAATTATGAATATTGGTAAATATATTTGTATATCTATATATTTGTACATTTGCAAATATTTGTATGTATGAAACTATGTTGTAAATAATAAGTTATGTACTCACCATAACATTCCATGTTTGTTGTCCCTCTCACCTTCATTCTTTGCTGGTTGGGTTCAGAACTGGGAATCGGTTCTGACTCAGCCTATACTAAAGCTCAAGAGCTTCCACCGGCTCAAGGCTATACCCTATCCCATCTTGCTCAGGGAAGATTACCCAGATCTTGTTTGCAATTACTAAACAGAGTAACAGTTATATAGATATATACAAAAGTATATACATAAACATGTGCCACCTCGGACTAAAGAAGGTAATCAGAGAACATAAGTTCCAAATCCAATAAAGACCTCTTGATCCTCCAGGAGTGAAGGTTGGGGGAAGGAGGGTGGAACACACGAATGAAGGTGAGATGGAGAACAAACATGGAATGTTATGGTGAGTACATAACTTCTTAATGTTATATTGCCTTATCTCGACTTCATTCTTTGCTGGATGGGACAGCATCCCTAGCACCTTCTTTCTTGGGTGGCTCAAGGGAACAAACTCTTCAGAAGAGTGGATCCAAAGGAAGACCTGTTCCGGGAGGCCAAATCTACTTTGTAATGAGTGATAAAGGTATTAGGTTTCACCCATATCGCTGCAGCACAAATTGAATCCATGGGTAGCCTAGCCAGAAAAGCAGACGAGGTTGCTCTTGTTGAATGACCTTTTATTTTTCTAGGCAATTGTCTATTTTGAGAAGTATATGAATAGGTAATAGCATCAGTAAGCCATTTTGACAAAGTGACTTTTGATATTGGGGCGCCCTTCTTTTTATCTGAAAAGGATATAAACAGTTGATGATATTTCCTGAATTCTTTTGTTCTGTGTAGACAGAAATGTAATTGCCTGTGTACATCCAATTGGTGTAATTTATATTCTGCCTTGTTGCCATAGTTTGGGAAGAAAACAGGCAGGTCAATAGACTGATTCAAGTTAGTCTTGGGACAAACTTTAGGGAGGAATGATGGATTAGTTGGATGGATTTTCTTTATGGAAAACCAAATAGGGGGGACGTATAGACAATGCTTGGAGTTCTGATACCTGCCTAGCTGACGTGATGGCCACCAAAAAGACGATTTTCCACGTTAGGAACTTCAGATGACAAGATGAAGCAGGTTCATATGATGGAAAGATTAGAGTGGACAATACCAAATTGAGGTCTCAAAGAGCTGGTGGTTCTTTTACTGGGGGCTTTAGCGAAAAGGTACCTCTCAAAAAGGCCTTGCACAGTCTATGGGACATAATTTTGAATCCCATTTCTCCAATATGGTAGTTTGCTATAGCAGCCAATTGAACTCGTATGGTAGCCGCTGCTGCACTTTCATTGAAAAATTTTGCTAAGAAGTCAAAATAGATGTTACGGGGGCCGTGAAAGGATCAATGTGATTGTTGAAAGCCTAACAGGAAAACCTTTTCCATTTGCTAGCATAAAGCTTTCTAGTTGTCATCTTATGGGATCAGATCAGAATATGTTTCACAGCGGGAGATATATTTGGAAGCCTGGCTAGGAGTGGAAGTGGAGCAGCCAATCTGTCAGTTTGAGAGTTTGGACCAAGGGATGGAGCATCCCTGATGGATGAGTCAGGTGGTCTGCAACTGGGTCCAGAATCCACGGCTTCTCTTGTAGATAGGGCCATAGGAAGGGGAACCAAATTTGATGAGGCCAGCATGGGGCGATGAGTATCAACCTGCTTCTCAATGTGTTGGCTTTCTGAAGGACTTTGGGTATCAAAGGAAATGGAGGGAAAGCATAAAGAAGACCCGGGGGCCAATCGTGTACAAGTGCATCCCTTGGTGGCTCCCCGGAGAGGGATCAGGGCAAAGTAGCTGCTGCATTTGGCATTCATGGATGTGGCAAAAAAATCACAGCAAGGCTGGCTCCACTTGCAAAAAATCTGTTCCACAATTTCCTGTTTCAGGGACCACTCGTGAGGCATTAGAATAGCTCTGCTGAGTTTGTCTGCTATCACGCTGGATTTCCCTGGGATATGTATTGCTATTAGAAAGTGTTGGAAAGAGACTACTCACTGCCATAATCTTTTAGCTTCTCAACATAGCGGGTAAGATCTGGTTCATCCTTGTTTGTTTATATACCACACGACTGACATATTGTCTGTTTGGATTGCAATCGTTCCTAGTGGAAGGGAGTTGTGGAATGCCTGCAATGCCAAAAGCACTGTTGTCATTTCTAAGACATTGATATGCAAGTGGTTCTCGTATTCCTGCCAAACTCCTTGGACAGACTTTCCCAGATAATGACCCCCACCCTATCTGTGAAGCATCCGTGGTCATTGTAGCTATTGGTTGTGGGGAAATGAATGGTGTACCCAAAGCCACCTGAGTAGAATGAAGCCACCAGCGTAGGTCCCTCTTGCAGGACTCTGTTATGATAATCTTGTGGGACATGGGTAACTCCTGCATGGACCATTGGGTGAAAAGTAACCACTGGAGAACTCTCGTGTAAGCATGTGAGAGGTACCAAGGTTATCGCTGCCGCCATAGTACCTAAGATCTTTAGAATAACCTTTGCTTGCATTTTCTTCTTTGTCAGGAGGTTTTTTTACTTGTTGCTGTAGGGTTTTCATCCTGTTGGGAAGAAGTTTGGCTACCATTTCTCTTGTGTTTAAGTCTGCTCCTGTGAATACAATATATTGTGATGGCAACAAGGCAGACTTTTCGAAGTTTATCGTAATACCTATTTGAGAGCAAAGGCGGATGGTAGTGTCTCTTGCTTTGGTTAGTAGATGCTCGGTGGTGGTGGTTAGGAGCCAGTTGTCCAAGTACGGAAACACCAGGAATCCTAGATGTCTCAAGTGAGCCATGACTACTGCCATGCATTTGGTAAACACTCTGGGGGCTGTAGTGAAACCAAAGGACAGAGCTCGGAATTGGTAATGTCTGGCTCTTAGCCGAAAGCGTAAGTGACTCCTGGATCACCTGTCCATCTTTACATGATAGGCAAATAAACAAGGAAATAAGACCTTAGGTGTTGTCCACAGCTTCAGGTTTCAGTCTATTAAAACACAATTTATTAATTGCTTAAAAAGTGAAGCTGACAAAATGTAAACTTCACTGGAATCGTTTGGACAATTTCATCAGCTTTTTACACTCCAGTGAAGTATATGTTTTTGTCAGCTTTGTTTACAAAGCATCTATTAATGAGAAGTTATGTACCTACCATAACGTTAACATAACATAACATATGGTGAACTGAAAATAATTGTCCAAGCAATTGTCATCCACAGCTTCAGACTTCAGGCTGTTAAACTCAATTTATTGAAAGCTTAAAAAGTGAAGCTGACAAGAATGCAAACTTCACTAAAGTACTGAAATAATTAGCCTAGTAATTAACATCCACAACTTCAGGCTTCAAGTACAGATGTTAAGTTGTCAGTCTCACCTTCATTCTTGCTGGATGGGTTCGGAGCCGATCCTCGGCTCCGACTCAGTCACTTACTAAAGCTCGAGAGCTAATTTTACTGGCTTGAGGCAACCCTATATCCCATGATGCTAGGCGATAACTACCCAGATCTCGTTTGGTAGCTAAGGAAAAATTATGCAATATAGTCCTCCAACTGGAGAGGAGGAGGAAAAGGGGAATAATCCCGCCAAAGAGACCAATCTAATCTAGTGACACTAGTAAGCTATTTAGCTGGAAATGCTAGATCAGGACTCTTCAAGGAAGAGGAACAATCTTCTCGGTCTGTCCAGGCTAGGGGATGGTGGGACGAAGAAAGAAGCGAGAAGACAACTAACATGGAGCGTTATGGTAGGTACATAACTTCTCAATGTTAAGTTGTCAATCTCACCTTCATTCTTGCTGGATGGGACAGTGTCCCTACCACCTTTATCCTGGGTGGCTCAATGGAACAGACTCTTGAGAACGGTGGAACCAAAATTTGCCCTGTTTCTGGAGGCCAAGTCCAATTTGTAATGCGAAACAAAGGTATGAGGAGAGGCCCATGTGGCTGCTGCACAAATAGTGTCTATTGGTAGTCTAGCTTGAAAAGCTGTAGATGTAGCTAGTGCTCTAGTTGAATGGGCTTTTGGCCTAGAAGTCAACTCTCTACCTCTGAGTTGATAAATGCATGTAATCACAGAAGACAGCCACCTAGATAGGGTTACCTTAGATACCGGAAGGCCTTTCCTGTTCTCTGCATACGATAAAAACAGTTGATCATATTTCCTAATTTGTTTGGTTCTGTCCAAATAATATCGGAGCTGGCGATGAACATCCAGATAATGTAGTTTTTGCTCCACTCTATTAGTATAATTTGGGAAAAAAACTGGGAGATCAATAGATTGATTTAAGTTCGTCTGCGACGCCACCTTGGGTAAGAAAGACGGATTAGTCCTTAGAGAAACTCTGTCTTTGTGGAAGATTAAGTAGGGAGGACGAATGCAGAGGGCATGAAGCTCAGATACTCTCCTAGCAGAAGTAATGGCGACTAGGAAGAGTGTCTTCCAGGAAAGAAATTTCAATGAACAGGAAGCCGCAGGTTCAAAGGGGGGAAGAATCAAGGATGTTAAGACTACATTTAGATCCCACTGTGGTGGAGGGTCTTTGATTGGAGGCTTAAGTAAAAATACACCTCTAAGGAATGCCTTGCAAAGCTTATGGGACATGATGTTGCGGTCCGACAAGCCTATATGAAAATTTGAAATGGCTGCCAACTGAACTTTTACTGTGGAGGAAGAAGATCCTGAGTGAAAAATTTCAGCTAGGAAGTCCAAGACCGAATGAATCGGATCAGTAAAGGGATTTATATTCCTAGCTTTTGCCCAGAAGGAGAAACGTTGCCATTTACTAGTGTAAATCCTTCTGGTGGAAAATTTAAGGGAAGCTACTATGATATCCCGGACGGGATTAGAAATCATAGGAAGCCTGGCTAGGGACGGAAGTGGAGCAACCAAGCAGTGAGGTTAAGAGAAGGTATGGATTGGTGCAGCTGCCCCGACTGGTGGGTCAGAAGATCTGGAACCGGGTCCAGATGCCAAGGCTGTACCAAAAGATAATGATGCAGGAATGGAAACCATATCTGTTGAGGCCAATAAGGGGCAATGAGAATCATCTTGGCTCTCAAGGCGGTTGCTTTCTGAATTACTTGTGGTATTAGAGGAAAAGGTGGAAAAGCATAGAGAAGTCCTCAGGGCCAATCTTGGACTAGAGCATCTCTGGGGGGATGGCCTGGAAGGGGGAAGAGGGTGAAGAAGTTGGGGCATTTGCTGTTTTGAGGCGTAGCAAAAAGATCGCAGCAAGGAAGGCCCCACTTCTGAAAAATCTCTTCCGTCACAGATTGTTTGAGAGACCACTCGTGAGGCATGAGAATAGCTCTGCTCAACCTGTCCGCTATGATACTGGACTTCCCGGGGATATGCGTTGCTATCAGAAACCGCTGAGAAGAGATTGCCCACTGCCAAAGTCTGAGTGCCTCTCGACACAGGGGATAGGACTTGGTTCCGACCTGCTTGTTGATATACCACACTACGGACATATTGTCTGTTTGGATTGCAATAGTCCCCAGGGGAAGAGAGTCGTGGAGGGCTTGCAACATTAAAAGCACTGCTCTCATCTCCAGGACATTTATATGCAGGTGGCATTCGAAAGGTTGCCAAGTGTCATGGACCATCCTGCCCTGAAAATGTCCCCCCCACCCGATCAGGGAGGTGTCCGATGTAACCGTGGCGACCAGGGCGGGAGGAACAAAGGGTCTGCCTTGATGGACTTGAGGGGACAATATCCACCAGGACAGATGCCTTTTGCAAGCTGGAGTTATCATGATCTTGTGATGCATAGGGAGTCGTTGAAAAGAACATTGGGTGAAAAGCATCCACTGTAGGAGACGCATGTAAAAGTGGGCAAGGGGAAGAAGTGTTATGGCAGCCGCCATAAGACCCAATACTTTCAGGTCATACCTGGCCTGAATTTTGTCGCTCTGAAGAAGAACATGGATGTGGTTTTGAATATCTAAGATCCTTTGATCTGTTAACTTTGCTGAAAGTTGTACGGTGTCCAAATTGGCGCCTATAAAGGTAATAGATTGACAAGGCAACAAGGCAGATTTTTTGAAATTTATAGAGATTCCTAGCCCTCTGCAAATGTGAATGGTGTAATCTCTGGCTTAGAGAAGTTGATGCCTGGTGGTGGCAGTGAGGAGCCAGTCGTCTAGATATGGAAACACCTGGAATCCTTGACGTCTCAGGTGAGCCGTAACCGCTGAAGTACATTTGGTGAACACTCTGGGGGCTGTTGTGAGACCAAAGGGCAGGGCTCTGAATTGGTAGTGACTGGCCCCCAGCCGAAAGCGGAGAAACCTTCTGGAGCGCCTGTGAATTTTGATGTGATAGTACGCATCCTGAAGTCCACCGAGCACATCCAATTGTCCTTGCCCAGAAAGGGTAGAATGGACTGTAGCGTGACCATCCGGAATCTTGTTCTCTTTACAAACTTGTTTAGTTTGCTGAGATCTAATATTGGTCTCCAGTCCCCTGTCTTTTTCGGTACTAAAAAGAACCTTGAGTAGATTCCGGATACTAGTTGGTCTGCTGGGACTGGCTGGATGGCTCTTTTTGCTAGCAGTTTTGATATCTCTGGTACTGCTAGTTCCCTTCGACCAGGTGGAACGTCTGGAAAGGTTCCCTTTTGCTGAATTGGGGTTTGGATAAAGGGAATTTTGTAACCCTCGGATATGATTGACTGTACCCATTTGTCTTGAGTAAGGGAAAGCCAGGCTTTTGGATACAGCGACAATCTTCCCCCGACTGCCTCCGAAGGTGGACAATTGGGCAACATCTCAGGGATGCTGGAAGGGTTTGTCAGAGAGAGGCTCCCTGTTACTCTGATTCTGCGGACCCCCTCTGCCCCTAGGGTGGCGTCTGTTGTTGTTACCCCCTCTGCCTCTGGGGGTAAACTGACCTCGTGCATCAGGCGTGACTCCTTGAGATTTGCGTAACCACATTTTCCCTCCCTTCTGACCCTTGGGGTAAGGTCTTGAAGGGGTGGAGAAACGGACTCCTACGGCAGAAAGAGTCTTGCCATCTTGTTCGCATCTGGTCAAGGTGTCTTTCACTTGAGGTCCGAACAAGGTCGAACCATCAAAAGGAGAATTTGTGAAGGACGCCTTGAAGGGGTCTGCAAAATTACAAAGCCGCATCCAGGCGTGACGCCTTAATGCCACTCCTGTGCCTGCGGCCCTACTCTCTCCATCGGCTGCATATGAAATGAGCCACATGGAGGAGTTAACAATAGAGTTTAGGGTTCCTAGCTGTGAGATAATTTTATCCTGGGACCCAGCAGCTGACGGATCCTGTAAAACTTCTCCCAACTCTTTGAGAACGTCTCTCTGAAGGCGGGTGAAGTGACACAAGTAGTTCAGCGACCGCATGGCAAAGGTTGCTGAAGAAAACATCCGCTTACCGTACCTATCCATAGTCCTGGAATCCTTGTTAGGAGGATGGATAGGTACTGAAGGATCGGCTAGTTCCTTCTTGGTGGCTGCAGCCACCACCATGGCATCAACCGGGACACCTTTTGTCAAAAATTGCCTATCAGGTGGGGCTGTAATGAATTTAGAAGGCCTCTGAGGAGTGGGTTCCACCAAATCTGGGGCCGTCCATGCCTTCCGAGCCACCACGTCCATAAGGGGGTCGAAAGGCGGAGACACCCAGGAGGTGGAGGGTCGAGAACCAAATGCCTCCAGGTAAACCGACTCGTCCTCGGAAAGATTAAGGGAAGGCCAGTTCCCCCTCTGATTAAAGATTTCAAGGATGTCTGAGAAAGAGACATCCTCAGAGGGGGACCTTGGGGATCCCTCTGACTCATCCATGTCGGTATCGGATGTAATAGACTCGGGGGAGTCTAGATGTTTCCTCTTACATGCCCTCTTACGTGGAGGCTCACCTAACGGGTCAGGAGAAGCCTCGGAAGAGGAAGATATTCCCAGTGGGGAAACCTGAGGCATTGGATCTCTGGGCCTGGGAGCAAGAGAGTGGGAAGAGATGTCAGCAGGCACTGTAGTGGGAGGAGCTGATGGAACTGACCATTGACTATGCCCTGGGGCTAGTACACTCCTCATCACCTCGAAGGCTTCCCCATCAGAGAGGCCAGAGGGCTCCCGCTCCGAAGAGATAGGAACCCCAGGCCGCACCGACAGGGATGGCTCCGATGCCAATGTCAGGGCCGAGCTCACAAGCGCCGAAGCTCTGAGAGGGAGAATGGGGTCAGACAAGGGTCCGATGCCACTCGCCCCCTCGGAGCCGGCGAGAGAGACCAGATGCCCGGATCCCTCCAATGAAGGCATCAAGGAGGAGATCGGAGCAGAGGACGACGGAGCCGAAGGGGGAGGTATCGGCTCCGACACCACAACAGTCACGGCTCCGAGGAGCTCCAGCTCCGAACTCTGTAGGAGAGTTGAAGGAGGAATAATAGGTGGATGTGTAATAGCTTACCGTCTGATGAGACGGGCTATGGATCATTTGGGCCAATGCCTAAGACTTTAATAGCCTACTCACCACTCTCTCAAGGTCGTGGTCAGAAAGCCTGGATGACCGAGAAGATCGGCTCTGATGGCTCCGCTCTGAGAGCAGGGGTGATCTCGCAGCCTAATGGATAGACTCCAACGAAGGGGATCTTGACCTCTTTTTGGAGGTGGGTGGAGCCGAAGGAGCCGAGGATACGTTGGCTCCAGCCGGAGCCGACAGTGAGTGCAAAGATTCAGCGGTATCGGCGCCAAGTGGAGCCGATACTGGAAGCTGTGACACAGAAGGATTGGCTCCGGCCGGAGCCGATCTTGTCACAGAAGGTGTGCCAGTAGCCGATGGCTTGGGACTCAGAGCCAACGGCTTTGCTGACTTCGAGGGCTTCCCCGGAGCAGACGTAGTCGGGGAGCTCTCAGGCTTTAGTAAGCCCCTCAATATTAATTTGTTTATGTGCTCCTGCAGGACTCTTGGGCTGAATGCGTTGCACACAGACCAAGAGTCCTGCAGGTGCAGAGGTCCCAGACAGTAAACACAAGAAGTGTGACCGTCTGTCAGAGACATTTTCTGACAGCACGAGTCACACTTCTTGAAGCCTGAGACCTTTGTGTCCTTCGACATAACAGTGTCGAGGGAGCACCAAAGTAAAAAGCACACACACAAACTCCCAATCCAAATATAAAAAATAAAACAGGGATACTAACACACCCAAACACTACACAGAATCCCTGACAAGAATTAGGAAAGGGGCAGGCTTAAGGCCTAACCTAGGGGAAGGGATATATAACTGGGATAAGGGGAACCACTAACGGGGAATAGGGTTTAAAATTAACCGTTACCAGTTAAAACAATAAAAGGAGTGGAACTAAGACAAAAGGGAGTGACTAAAAGTCTGAAAATTGAAAACTTACCAAGAGCCGGTAAAAACGCACCTCGCAAGCGAAAGCGGCAAACGAGATCTGGGTAGTTATCGCCTAGCATCATGGGATATAGGGTTGCCTCGAGCCGGTAAAATTAGCTCTCGAGCTTTAGTAAGTGGCTGAGTCGGAGCCGAGGATCGGCTCCGAACCCATCCAGCAAGAATGAAGGCGAGATTGACAACTTAACATCTGTACTTGAAGCCTGAAGTTGTGGATGTTAATTACTAGGCTAATTATTTCAGTACTTTAGTGAAATTTGCATTCTTGTCAGCTTCACTTTTTAAGCTTTCAATAAATTGAGTTTAACAGCCTGAAGTCTGAAGCTGTGGATGACAATTGCTTGGACAATTATTTTCAGTTTGCCATATTCCAGTGAAGTTTACATTTTGTCAGCTTCACTTTTTAAGCAATTAATAAATTGTGTTTTAACAGACTGAAGCCTGAAGCTGTGGATGACACCTAAGGTCTTTTTTCCTTGTTTATTTGTCTACCCTCGGTGTCTTTAGTAGTGGTGAGGAGAATTTATTTCCCATCTTTACATGGTAGTACGCATCCTGGAGATCTATCGAGCACATCCAATTGTCTTTCCCCAGAAAGGGGAGTATTGACTGCAGTGTCACCATCCGAACTTTGATTTTTTTATGGACTCGTTTAGTCTGCTGAGATCCAAAATGGGCCTCCAGTCCCTTGTCTTTTTTGGAATTAAAAAGAACCTTGAGTGAGTTCCGGATCCAATTTGGTCTGGGGGACGTTTTTGATGACTCTTTTTTTCTAGCAACCTTTGAACTTCTAGGGTTGCCTAGTCCCTCTGACTGGGTGGAAAATCCAGGACTGAACTTTTTTCTAAAGGGGAAGAGCAAAAGGGTATACAGTAGCCTCTGGATATGATCGCTTGTACCCATTTGTCATTTGTTATATTTAGCCAGGCGTTTTGGTGACAAGTGACGCTCAACTGCCTCCAGACATGGACAGATGGGCCTCCTTTCAAGAGTGCTGGAAGGGCCTACCAGGAATGTATCCCTGTCATCCTGATTTTGTGGACCCCTCTGCTGTGAGGTTGGCGCCTTTCATTGTTGTTTCCCCCTCTGCCCTGGGGGAAGAATCACCATGTGCATCCAGAAAAGCTCACTGGGACTTACGGAACCACACCTCCCCTTCTGACCTTTGGGTAAGGCCTGGTAGGGAGGGAAAATGGGCTCCCACAGCAGAAAGGGTCTTTCCCTCTTGCTTGCACCTGGTTAGAGTCTCTCACTTCTGGCCTGAACAAGGACGAGCCATTGAATGGGGCATTGATAAAGGAAGACTTGAAGGGAAGTGCAAACTCGCATAAGCGCATCCAGGAATGCCTCCTTAGGGAGATTCCTGTACCCGCTGCCCTACTCACTCCATCAGCTGCATAAGAGATAAGCCGCATGGAGAAGTTTACCACAGAATTTAAGGTAGAAAGCTGAGAAGTCACTTTGTCTGAAACCCCACAGCTGTAGAACCTTGGAGGGTATCACCTAACTCCTTCAGGAGATCCCTCTGAAGTCTAGTAAAATGGGTCAAATAGTTCAGCGACCTAAGGGTAAAGGCTGCTGATGAAAACATATGCTTTCCGTACCTGTCCATTGTACTAGATTCTTTATTTGGAGGATGGACAGATGAGGCAGTCTCAGACAATTCCTTTTTGGTGGCTGCCACCATCACCATAGCATCTACCAGGACACCTTTTGTGAGGAATTTCTTATCAGAGGGAGCTGTAATAAATTTATTTGGCCTCCTCAGAACAGATTCCACAGATTCTGGATAGCCCCACGCCTACTGACTGACTACGTTTAGGAGTTGATCGAAAGGCAGAGTCACCCAAGAGGTGGAGGGGCGAGACCCAAAAGCCTCCAGGTACACAAACTCATCCTCAGAAGGGTTAATGGACTGCCAGCCACCTCTCTGTTTAAGGATCTCTAGGATGTCCACAAAGGAGACATCCTCAGAGGGTGACCGTGGGGACCCTTCTGAATCATCTAGGTCCATGTCTGAAGTGATAGACTCCTTGGAGGAGTCTAGATGTTTCCTCTTACATACCTTCTTCCAAGGGACCTCTCCAGAGGGGTACTCAGGAGAGGTTTCAGAAGAGATGGTTTCGACCAATTGGGCATCCTGGGACTTTGGGTATCCACTCCTGGGGGGGGGGGGGATGGTAAAGAGGCAGACTCTGGCACTTTTGGGGAAAGAGTGCTTGGATCCAAGAGTGGAGCCATCTGGGGCGATAGCACTCTCCTCATGACCTCGAAAGCACCACGACTGCACTCCGCGGAGCTCCCAGCTCCGAAGAGCCAGGAGACTGCCCCTGAGACAAGGCGGTGTACTCCGTGGCCGATGTAGGTGCCGAGCTCACCTGCGCCGCAGCCCCAAGAAGTAGATTCGTATCAGACAACTGTCCAACACGACTCAACTCTCTGGACCTGATGGGGGAGTGTTGGCCCCTAGACCCTTCAATAGACAATGACACTGAAGAGGTTGGAGCGGAAGTCGGGACCAAAGGTCCAGGAGCAGGTCTCAGCCCCAACAGTTCCACTACAATCAAATACAAACACTTCGGCTCCGAAGCCACAACATATCGTCATTCGAGAGACTCCTGGAGGACAGAGAGGATGGGGTCAAGGATCTGACTGATTGCAGGATAGGCGAATATAATACTGAAGAGACCGGTTCCAGAACTGGGAACAGGCTCCGAATATGACACTCTGTCGGCTCCAAAATAACCAGTGGAGCCAACGAGGTAGCTTTTTTGGGCCTGAAAGCCTTTGGGTCCGTGGATGAATCTTTTGCCTGCTTCTTCGATGGTTCTGAAGCCGGAGCCGTGGAAGAAGATCTCTTAGAAGACTGGTCTGATCCAGGGGATTGAGACTGGTGAGAGGATTTTGAGGAACTCTGTTTCCCTTCTAGTGCCTCGGAAAAAGAAACTTTCAATAATCCCCTAACAATTAACTTGTTTTTCCTCTCCAATAATACTCTGGAGCTGAATGCATGGGAAAAAATGCATGACTCTTGTAGATGGACAGCACCTAAACAGTACACACACCTGGTGTGTCCATCTGTCAAGGGCATTTTCTGGCTGCATCAATCACATTTTTTGAAGCCCAAAGGCTTTGCTTCTTTAGCATCTTTAGACATGACTAGCAACAGTACAAGTCAAACTACTAAGAACTCTACTAAAACAATAAGAAGAAGAACAACTTTTTTTTTACATATATCAACAACTACAAGAAAGGCAAAGGGAAGCCAGAGCAGAAATCTTTAACTTAAATGACAATCTCCTCTAGTCAGAGGAAAAGTCTCTAACTTAAACAACAACTCCTCACTGAAAAAAATGGAAAGGGAAGGTAGGGAAGCCCTCTAAGTTAAATGGGCTGAAAAGGAGCCCTCTAACTCAAACGCACTATCTAATGATATAGAAAAAAGGTAAACAAGATAGGCTTAAATAATAAAGACCCAAAAAACCTCTCTAACTCAATCGAGTTTGGGATTGGGAAAGGGGGAAGATAAACAGCGTAAAAAAAGACAATGGCCAGCAACAAACAGTACAAAATATCGCAACGGATCTAGAAAGGCTTGTCTACCACACTAAAACAAATAATCCAACAAACACACTAAATATTAGGGCAAAAAACAGTATAAAAGAAGAATAATGATTCCACATAACCTGAAGCCTAGTAGGAAGCACCCGATCTAGTTTAGTGGCAAACGAGATCTGGGTAATCTTCCCTAAGTATCATGGGATAGGGTATAGCCTTGAGCCAGTGGAAGCTCTCAAGCTTTAGTATAGGCCGAGTCAGAACCGATTCTCGGTTCCAAACCCAACCAGCAAAGAATAAAAGCGAGATAGGACAACATAACATTAGTTATTTTTGTATATAAATAAAGGACCCCTACTCTTTTCATTATGAGGGGAAGGTTTTTTGCTGCTGCAATTCCTGCTTCTGTTCCTTGCATGAATGCAGATAGGAGAAGCTGTGCAGGAATGGAGGAAGAAAAGAGCTGTTCTGTTGATGATAGAAGTTTGATTCTGTCAGCTGGACAGAAAATTGTTGAAAAGCAAGTGGATAGTGCAAGTAGTCAGCTTGTAGTTGACTTTAAACCTCAGGATTTTGAAGAAGTTTCTGTAACTGAAATTGCTTCTGGACTTTTGTATGTTGAAAAACTTGCTGCTTTGTTGAACAAAAGTGATCCTGGTGAAGAGTCTGAGATTTTATGGTCAGATATGATGGAAATGGTTTTCAGAATAGACAGTAAATTGGGTAGAAAAGAAATGAGTTGTGAGTTGGCTGGACATAAGGTTACAGGTGGGAAAAAATCTGGAAAATCATATGCTGATGCAGTTGGAAGAACAAAAGGTACTATAAACTTTATTAAAAAGATAAAAAAGGTTTGTTGTTTGAATAAGAAAGAAGAAAGAAGAAATAACAGACAGATACTTTGTGTGGGATAATTTAGTGTTACCTTTGGGTTTTGAAACAAAATTTATGTGATCCTTGATTCAACCTTGATTTCGTCAAAAGGAAAAACTAGTGGAATTACCCCTGCCCATTTAGTAAAGTTTGTTGAAAGAAAAATACTGCCATTTATAAAAGGAAGTTATGTTCTTACCATAAGGTTCCATCTGCGTTGTCGATCTTCATTCATTCTTGACAGTTGGACGGAACCGACTCAGCCATTGAAACAAGCTTGCTTCAGCCAGAAACTCTTGAGCTAAGGTTACCCATAGTGCCTCTCTTCCCTTCAGATCGATTTTGCTCATAGAAATCAAAAATTGGAAGCTTTGTCTGAGCAACTACCCTACTACTGAACTAGGACTAGTTCTAAACCCACAGGAGCCTTTGTAGGGGTAGGAGGGTGGGATGTCAAGAATGAATGAAGACTGACAACACAGATGGAACGTTATAGTAAGAACATAACTTCTTTATCTGATGTTGTCAATCTTCATTCATTCATGGCAGTTTGGAGAGAGTCCCTACCTACTTTATGTCCCAGGAGGCCCGATGGAAGGATATTCCTGAGCACCAAATTGCCAAACAATGCTGTTCCCCTGGAGACCATATCCAATTTGTAATGAGTGATAAAGATATGAGGGGTAGTCCACATAGCTGCTCTGCAAATGTCATCCATGGATGCTCTAGAATGAAAGGCCACCAAAGTGGAAATTGATCTGGTAGAGTGAGCCTTGATTTTAGTTGATAGACTCATTTTATTTTGATGATAAACAAAGGTGACACAATCTCTCAACCATTACGACAGGGTGACTTTAGAAACTGGTTTGCCTAGTCGAGGACCTGAAAAGGACAGGAACAGTTGGTCCGATTTTCTGAAGAATTTTGGTCTGTCCAAGTAAAACATAACTGTCTGTATACATCCAACAAATGCAAACAATATTCTCCTTTGTTTGAAAAATTTGGGAAGAAAACTGGCAGGTCAATGGAATATTTGAGTATGAGACAACTATGGGTAGAATGGAGGGGTTAGTCCTAAGGGATACTCTCTCTTTATGAAACATGATGTATGGGCGCTTTACACACAAGGCCTGCAATTCTGATATTCTCCCGGCTGAAGGGATGGCTACCAGGAATAAGGTCTTCCAAGATAAAAATTTTATATCACAGGTGGCTGCTGGCTCAAAGGACTGACGAGTCAAAGTTTGTAAGACTAACGTCAAATTCCAAGGTTCAATGGCCTCTTTAAAAGGTGGCTTTAAATGCATAACTCCCTTTAGGAAGGTTATGCAGAGGCAGTGAAATATCAGGGAAAAATCATCAAAGTCATTATGGAAATTTAAAGTAGCCACCAAATAAACTCTAATAGTTGAAGCTGAAGCTCTTGATTAGAGTAAAGTTGACAAACATTCCAACACCTTATTAATCGAGGCTGAAAAGGGGTCAAGCCCTTCTCCTTGAGACCAGATCACAAATCTGTTCCATTTACTAAGATAAATTTTCCTGGTGGATGGTTTATGGGAAGCCAGAAGTATATTTTGTACTAGGGAAGATTATTCTGCCTGGCAATTACTGAAAGTAGAGGTACCAAGTGGTCAGCTTGAGAGCTGGTAGGTTGGGATGGACCACCCCTGTAAATGAGACAGGAGTACAGGAGTTGGGTCCAGAGTCCATGGATGGATGGTGAACTAGTTGAGGCCAAAGAAAGGAGAACCAGACTTGACAGGGCCAATGGGGTGCAATAAGGATCACTTTTCTTCTCAACCATTACACTTTCTTCAAAAACTGGGGTATTAGGGGAAATGGGAGGAAAGGCATAAAGCAGTTCCAGGGGTCAATCGTGCAGAAGAGCATCTCTCAGGGACTCCCCCCTGAGGGGAGATTAGGACGAAGTAGCTGCTGCATTTGTAGTTTATGGGAGATACAAACAGATCACAGCAAGGCTGACCCCAATGATGAAAGATCTCTGTAGCTACTATGGGATTGAGAGACCACTCGTCAGGCAGGAGACTGCATCTTCTCAGTTTGTCAGCAATCATGTTGGAATTCCTGGGAATGTGCATTGCTATCAGAAAGCGGTTGGAGGCAATCGCCCATTGCCATAGTCTCAGGGCTTCCCGACATAATGGATAGGATTTAGTTCCTCCATGTTTGTTAATGTACCAGATGACGGACATGTTGTCTGATTGGATAGCAATTGTTCCCAATGGGAGAGCAGACTGGAATGCTTGCAATGCTAAAAGCACCGCCCTCAGTTCTAGGACATTGATATTTAAATTGGCCTCTAAGGGGGACCAAGTGCTTTGGACTGTCTTTCCCTGAAAATGCCACCCCCCACCACATCAGGGATGCATCTGTGGTCACTACGGCCTTGGGCTGAGGGGGTGAAAAAGGGTAACTGCAGAACTCCTCTTCTGGCTTCATCCACCAATTGAGATCCTGCTTGCATTGGTTTGTTATGCAGATTGGATAAGAGATGGGGTGAGTTAATAAAGACCACTGTGATGCTAGGAGCCACTGAAGCAGCCTCATGTGAAATCTTGCCAGGGGAACTACAGTGATTGTCGCTGCCTTTGACCCTAGTAGTTGTAAGACTAATCAAGCTGGGACTATGTCTTGAGAGAGTATTGCTTGGAGCTGTGACCTTAACTTTTGTAATCTGTGAAGAGGTAGAGCAACCAGGCAGGATCTCGTGTTGAATGTTGCTCCGATGAATTCTAAGCTTTGAGTGGGTACCAATTTTGACTTTTCTTTATTTATTGAAATGCCCAAGAGCTCTGCCAGTTCCACAGTGTAGTATAAGGCATGAAGCAGTAGATGTCTGGTGGGGGCATTAAGGGGCCAATCATCTAAATATGGGAACACCCAGAATCCTTGCAGTCTCAGATGAGCTGCTACCACTGCCATGCATTTGAACACCCTGGGGGCTGTGGTGAGACCAAAGGGCAGTGCACAAAATTGGTAATGGCTATCTCCCAGCCAGAAGTGGAGATATCTTCTGGAGCACTTGTCCATTTTTATGTGGTAATACGCATCATGAAGATCTATAGAGCACATCCAATCATCTTTTTCCAGAAAAGGAAGGATAGCCTGAACCGTGACCATCCGGAATTTTGTCTGTTTGACAAACTTGTTCAAGATACTGAGGTCTAGAATCAGCCTCCAGTCCCCTGTCTTTTTTGGCACTAAAAACAATCTTGAGTAAAATCCTGATCCTACTTGGTCTGGTGGGACTGTTTGGATGACTCTTTTTTTGAGCAGCTTTTGAATTTCTTGAGCTGCTGTGTCCCTCTGACTGGGAGGAATTTTGGGGATTTGCCTTTGTGGCCTGGTAATTATTGTCTGCACCGAAGAATCTGATGTTACTGAATGCCAGGCTAAGTGGTGCAGACAGAATCTTCCCCCAACTGCCTCCAGAGATAAGCAATCAGGTCACTCCTCAGGAGCATTAATAGGGTTTCTGTCTTGGAACAAGGTCAATTGAGTCTAACAGGAGGAAGTTTCAAAAATTATTTAGAACAAAGAGAGACTAGATGGCAGATAAAATTAAGGGCAGACATGTCCCCAGGCTTATATGATGTCATTAATATTAAATGTTTTTTAAAAGATTGTAGGGTGTATGCAAAGTTGTTAAATAAACAAGTTACTATATATTTTATATTTATTTTAAATATGCTATTTGTTTCTTTAAGCATACGTGATTGATTGTTTTATTGTTGTGATGTAACCATTGTCGATGCACTGAGTATTTATATGAGTTTTAGAATTAATGGAGTTTGTATTTCTGATGAAGTCTTGTTGACGAAAGCGGTGATTAAATAGGATTTACGCTGAAGTGCTTGTATTTTCCTTTGTTTTTTTCAGTCTGGCAGTGGTTTGCTTTTATTTTATTAGTTTTATTTTTCACCACATTAGTTTTGTTATCAGTTTTATTGTTCTGCCTTATCTGAAACAGAGTGACCCTTTAGTCGATGTTAGTATTCTTACCATCCAAGGGACTCCAGAACAGAACTTGACCCATGTCTTGTTAAAGACTATGGAAGATATACAAAAAACTTTACATCTATTATTGAACGAGCGTTTTCAATCAGAGTCCACCGTTTCTGGGTCTGCAGATGATGCTGATACTGTCATCGAGGTGAATACCAGGGGACAGCATATGATTCCTCCAAGAAGCAAGGAGTCAACAGATGAAAGGGCTGTAGAGCCAAATAAGACCTACTTGAATATTGCAGCAGTGTTGAATAATGGTGAGGATCCTTTTACCAGTTACAAGAGACTGGTAGACCCTGTTGACTTGACTGTGTATAGAGAACAGTATGATTCTTGGAATAGGCTACTTAAGAAATACAAAAGCATTGACATTGAAAATAAATACTTTCACATATGTATTGAACTAAGTATTGTGCCAAAGGGACTCAGGTTTTTCAAGTGTCCCAATAGTGTTTCCGATAAAGACCCATTTTTTAAAAAGCTCAAAGAGTTTTTTTAATGAAGCTGGTATCAGTTTCCTTTGGTTACTTATCGAACGTAATAACAATACTATGATGGAACTTAAAGAAGAAATCCTTAAGGGGGAGCAAGCCATAGAGTCCAAGTTCTAGTTCGAATTTTGTGAAAGATCTGAGTATTCATTAATGCTTGAGGACATAGAACAACATGAAAGACTGCTCATAAAAAGAAAGAATAATAAATTGGATCGTGACCTAACAGCTTATGAAACTGATACTGCCAATTCAACTTTTTTTCCTAATAGAAACACCAATTCTTCACTTTTTAGCAAAAATCTACGAGCTTCTAGGCCAGTCCACTTTAAACAGCGCGGACCAATGAGGCCCGCCACATTCGCTGATGTAATCAGAAGCGGAACTGTTCCAGTAACTCACACCATCCAAAAAAAGACTGGCGAGGGCTTAAACGACAACGCTAACACTACGGTTGAGCCCATAATGCTTCAAGATGAAGCTGTTATACAGTCTTCAAGTAACATTGAAAATACAAAGGATCTTGGGGCTAAACCAAAAACTTTTTTACTTTTCGGAAAAGAGCAGAGGCAAACAAAATTAAAGACTATGACAACTCGGAAAAAGGGACGGAAGGCATCCGAATCTTCCATGGACAATGAGTAAGGTATAATACATCTATAAAGGACATTTTAAATTTGTCTAGTTTTCAATTAAAAAACATCATGTAGAACTGTTGAGATTGGGTATAAATTTTGTGCCTTCAGTGAAGGTGGAAATTACTAACACCATTCTTGATTTAAAAAAGTATACAAGAAAATTGAATATGTGCTATTTATTGAAAGATGTGAAATGCACTGAAAGTTTGTTAGTCAAGCCTTCTAATTATAACTCTTTGTTAAATCACACCTTAAAGGTGTTTTGAGTTAGCGTGTGAAAATGAATTAAGGGATTTATTATATTGTAACAAAAATAAAATGTTTAAGCCCTTCAATAATTTGAGTAAGGAACTAAGAATAGCTATGAAAGATTTATGTGAAAATAAGTCCATTTGTATAATGAAAAGTGATAGGGGAGGTATGCTTGTCATTATGGATCAAAATCAATACATTTTGAAAATAGAAGCAATGTTGGCTAATGAATGTGAATACAAGAAAGCAAATAGTGCAGATATTTTTAAATGTTACAAGTATATTTCTTGCTTTCTGTATGACAGCCTGATGGCTGGTGACTTAAATGAAGCTACGTGTAACTTTTGTAACACTGAGAACCCTAAAGTAGGTGTTTTATTTGATATTCCCAAGACTCATGAGAGTCGGGTCGATCCTCTCTTCAGGCCTATCATATCAGTCCCTAACTATGTTACTGAAGGTATATCCATTATGGTAGCTACCTTTCTACAACCTTTAGTTCACCAAATGGAGTCTTTTTTGAAAGACTCATGGAGTTTTTTGGAAAGTGTGAGAAAGTTCAACGAGAGAGTGGTGTTTGACCCTGAGAGACATGTCATGTTGCGTCTATATCACGTTCTCAAAAGTTTACTTAATAGAATCAATAAAGGTCGAACTTTATTGATTGATTAAATAAAACATCGAATAACGTAAAAAAAAAAAACTAAATGGCGTAGGCAGGGGACAAGCCCCCCTGCACCCTCTCCCCTACTTAAATATACCAACTCCGAGACTGCACTACATTGAGGTAAACAGAAATCTCCCCTTATGGAGATTTCTGTTTACTTGCACAACGTTCTTCACTTTCGATATTGTCGTGCCGACAATATCAGACTCGATAGTGTCAGCTTACGACAACGTGAAGTAGACCCGTCATATTCACCTTGGATGTAGTTTCCTTATATACTTGCATACCCCATGAATTAGGCACTGAATATGTCAGAGCCTATTTAAATAAATTCACTAATTATGATACTACTTGTATCAATTTTCATTGTAATTTGTTGGATATTATTTTATCAAATCATTATTTTTTGTTTAATCACAAGTATTACAAACAGGTCCAAGGTATAGCCATGGGGTCTCCTGTAGCCCCCTCATTTGCCAACATATTTATGGGATGGTGGGGGTATGAGACTCTAATGTCTTATTATAAGACCTTTTGAGTGTTATACTACAAAAGATTTATTGATGACTTGGTTTCATCACTGAAGGGGGATGTAAAGAAGTTGATTAATTCCTTGGACGACTCAATTTGAGATCATCCTTTTTAAAGTTCACAGCAGATGATATCGCTACATCCATCAATTATTTGGATGTCCATTTGGAATGGGATAACAAAAACAAAAAGTTTGTAAGTAACATTCATAGGAAAACAACTTTTATGAATAGCTATTTACACTATTCTAGCCAATATCCGAAGTATATAAAAAACAACATTCCTAATGGACAATTCATCAGAGACAGTAGGATGACCAGTGAGGATCATTCTCTGGTAGATGAATTTAAGTTTATCAAAAAACTTTTTATGGAAGGCTATGATGAAAAATTATTGGATGAACAGATGCAATATGTATGGGACAGAAGAGAGGATGTGTATCCGCCAATCATAAAAAAAGTTCTTGAGCTTGTTCCAAATAATAAGGTTTCTTTTAATGAAAGACATTTAGGTTTTGCGATGCCTATGACAACTGATGGGAATATTATTAAAAATGTGATTCTAAGAAATTAGAAAATTGTTGAAGGTAATCATGAATTGGTGAAGAGTGTTGGTACAAAACCTAGTTTTGTGTATAAGAATGATTCTAATTTAAAAACTTTGTTAGAAAAGGGTAGAGATTCTTTTTTTACTGATATAAAATGTATTAGCAAAGTACATGGCATGCATAAATGTCAAGGGTGTAGCATGTGTAGATACATTTTGGAAGGGTCATTTATAGATTTACACACCTTCCTTACACTATTCCAGTTACAGGTTATTTCTCATGTTAAAATCCAGGAGTGATCTATATTGCAGTTTGCAGCACATGCCAAAAATAAAGAAGTTATGTCCTTACCATAACGTTCCATGTAGAGTGTTCATCTCGCCTTTGTTCTTACACATGGGTTCGGAGCCGATCCTCGGCTCCGAGTCGGCCGCTTAGCAAAGCTCTGCATCGAGAAGAAGCTCGAGACCAACCTATCTCCCACAATTCCCTCTGCCCTTACCTCAGATCTAGTTTGCAAAACATCACCAGATCCAGCAACAATACTGTAAACATACATACATACAAGGGGCATAACTGAAATCAGCAGCACAACAGAGAGACACCAGTAGTGGGAGAATCAGACCATACCTCTAAACCGGACGTTCTTCCTGACCTTAGGGTGGGAGGGTGGGAATGTAAGAACAAAGGCGAGATGAACACTCCACATGGAACGTTATGGTAAGGACATAACTTCTTTATGTGAGAGTGTTCAATCTCGCCATTTGTTCTTACACATGGGTAACGTCCCTAGCTCCGTGACCCTGAGAGACTCACGGAAGAACGTTCCTGAGCACAGTGGAACCAAAGGTTGCCCTGTCCCTGGAAATCCTATCCACTTTGTAATGAGTGATGAACGTATGTGGTTTAGACCAAGTGGCGGCCACACAAATAGTATCCAAAGGTAGGCGGGCCGCATAAGCTAAAGATGTGGAAACTGATCTAGTAGAATGTCCTTTTGGTTTGGTGGGCAAACTTTGATCAGTAGTAGTATAAATAAAGGTAATACAATTAGATAGCCATTTGGATAGAGTGCGCTTCGTCACTGCCATGCCCTTTTTGTTGTCCGCAAAGGCTATAAAGAGCTGGTCCGCTTTTCTATGATCTTTCGTTCTGTCTAGATAGAATCTGAGTTGTCTATGAACATCCAACTTGTGTAACATATATTCCAGCTTATTGGAATGGTTTTTGAAAAACGTGGGGAGTTCAATGGATTGATTAATGTTGTTGACTGAGCAAACCTTGGGGAGAAAAGAGGGGTTGGTGCGTAAAGATACCCTATCTGGGTGAAAAATTAAATATGGGTGTTTAATGGAAAGAGCTTGAAGTTCTGATACTCGTCTGGCTGAAGTGATAGCTACTAGAAAGAGAGTTTTCCAGGACAAGAACTTTAAAGAACAGGAAGAGGCTGGTTCAAACGGTGGTAGCATTAGCTGGGATAAAAGAAGGTTTAGATTCCACGGAGCTGTAGGAAACCTGACTGGTGGTTTAAGATGAAAGGATCCTTTTAAAAAGGCTTTACAAAGCCTATGAGCCATAATGGGTGCTCCATTCTCCCCCACATGAAAGTTAGAAATAGCAGCCAACTGAACCCTCAAGGTGGCAGTAGAAGCTCCTTGGTGAAATAGCATGGATAGGAACTCTAAAACTTTGCTTAATGGGGCTATTAAGGGATCTAAATGTTGTGCAGTTGCCCAGTACACAAAACGTTTCCATTTACTAGTGTAAATTTTTGTAGTGGAAGCCTTATGAGAGGCTACTAGAATGTTCTGAACCGCCGGAGAAAGAAGATCAGACCTGGCTAAGAAGCGGAGCAGCCAAGCTGCTAATCTGAGGGACAGGAGCGATGGGTGGGGAGCTCCTGACGAATGAGTCAGTAGATCTGGCACCGGGTCCAGGATCCAGGGCTCCTGTATTTGGTGTGCTTGAAGGAAGGGAAACCAAATTTGACGAGGCCAGAATGGGGCAATGAGAATTACAGTCCTTTCCAGATCCTTGGCTTTCTGGAGAAATCTCGGTATCAGAGGTATAGGTGGAAAGGCGTATAGGAGACCAAATAATCAGAAATCAGAGCATCCCTGGGGACATCCCCTGGAGGGGGGTAATAGGGCAAAGTAGCTTCTGCATTTGGCATTCATTGGAGACGCAAACAGATCGCAGCAAGGCTGGCCCCACTTGCGGAATATCATGTCCGCTATCGTCTGGTTGAGGGACCACTCGTGAGGTAACAGGATGGCTCTGCTCAACCTGTCCGCTATGACGTTGGATAACCCCGGGATGTGCGTTGCTATCAGAAAGCGACCCGTGGACTCTGCCCATTGCCAAATTCTCGTGGCCTCTCTGCATAACTGGTAAGATTTGGTTCCTCCTTGTTTGTTTATGTACCAAACTACGGACATGTTGTCCGTTTGAACTGCAATGGTCCCTAGAGGTAGAAGGGAGGAAAAGTGTTGCAAAACCAGAAACACTGCCCTCATCTCCAGAACATTGATGTGCAGGTTGTACTCTAGATTGGTCCATTCGCCTTGGACTGTCTGTCCCTGAAAGATGCCCCCCCACCCTATCAGGGAAGCGTCCGTGGTCACTGTAGCTGTTGGTGGGGGTAATACAAACGGTCGGCCGCCGATGAGATTGCAATTCTGTAACCACCAAGACAGGTGTGTTTTGCAGGTGTTTGTAATGTGAATTTTGTGTGTCAGCGGTAACTGTTGGAATGACCATTGTGCGAAGAGCAGCCATTGAAGAACTCTCATGTGTAGTCTTCCCAAGGGAACTGCAATGAGGGAAGCTGACATGAGTCCCAAGACTTTCAGAACCAGTTTTGCTGGGGATTTTTTGAATGACAGAAGTAGAGATATGTGCTTTTGTAGGGAAGTTATTCTTTCCGGGGGAAGTCTTAGAAGCAGGGAACGGGTATCCAAATCTGCCCCTATGAATGAGATATGCTGTGATGGCTGTAAGGCAGATTTTTCGAAATTTATCGAAATTCCTAACTGAACACAAAGGTCAAGTGTGTAGTCCCTGGCCTGTATCAGTCAACGCTCGGTGGTGGCAGTAAGGAGCCAGTCGTCCAGATACGGAAACACCTGGAATCCTAGGCGTCTCAAGTGAGACGCTACCACTGCCATGCATTTGGTGAAAACCCTGGGGGCTGAGGTTAGACCAAAGGGCAGGGCCCGAAACTGAAAATGGCTGGCTCCCAGCCGGAAGCGCAGGTGACCTCTGGACGCTCTGGCCATTTTGATGTGGTAGTATGTGTCCTTGAGATCTATTGAGCACATCCAGTCGTCCTTCTGTAAGAATGGAAGGATCGATTGAAGCGTGACCATCCGGAACTTTTCTTTCTTCACAAAGGTATTGAGCTTGCTTAGGTCCAAAATTGGCCTCCAGTCCCCTGTCTTTTTGGAACTAAAAAGAACCTTGAGTAAGTTCCGAATCCTCTTTGTTCTGCCGGGACTGGTTGGATGACTCTTTTTTCTAGCAGCCTTGAAATTTCTATAGCTGCAGGTTCTCGCAGATGGGGTGGTACATCTGGGAATCTTTTCTGTGGTAACGGGGGAAATAGAAATGGAATTTTGTAACCTCTGGTAATAATGCTTTTTACCCATCTGTCTGAGGTAAGACTTTGCCAGGCCTGAGGGTATAAAGCTAAGCGACCCCCGACTGCCTCCAGAGCAGGACAGTCGGGCCTCCGTTCAGGAGTGCTGGAAAGGCTTCCCAGAGATAGTATCCCTGTCACCTTGGTTCTGCGGACCCCCTCTGCCGCCAGGGCAACGTCTTCCACTTCTGCCCCCCCTCTGCCTCTGGAAGGGGCATCACCCTGTGTGCTTGGGAAAGAACCCTGGGGTTTACGAAACCACATTTTTCCACCTCGTTGCCCTTTGGGGTACAGTCTGGATGGGGTGGAAAAATGGACTCCGACAGCAGACAGAGTCTTTCCCTCTTGTTCACACCGGGTAAGGGTCTCCTTTACTTTGGGGCCAAAAAGAGTGGCACCATCAAAAGGGGCGTTAGTAAAGGAAGACTTGAAGGCTTCCGCAAAGGAACATAGGCACATCCAGGATTGTCTACGGAGAGCAATCGCTGAAGCCGCAGCCCTACTCGACCCTTCGGCTGCATACGAGATGAGCCTCATGGACGAGTTTACAATAGATGTAAGGGTATTGAGCTGTGCTGTAACCTTATCTGCGACAGCAGCATCTGTAGTACCCTGGAGGGTATCTCCCAACTCTTTGACTAGATCCCTCTGTAAATGTGTGAAATGTGTCAAATAGTTCAGCGATCGCATGGAAAAAGTCGCTGAACTGAAAATGCGCTTCCCATATCTGTCCATAGTCCTAGAATCTCTGTTAGGCGGATGGACAGATGAGGAAGATTCAGACATCTCCTTCTTAGTGGCAGCTGCCACCACCATAGCGTCCACTGGAACTCCCTTTGTGAGGTATGCCTTATCCTGAGGGGCCGTAATATACTTATTAGGCTTTCTGGGAACTGGCTCCACTGTGTCAGGCGTCTCCCACGCCCTTCGAGCAACCAATTCCATTAGCTCGTCGAAGGGAGGAGTGACCCAGGAGGAAGAAGGGCGAGCACCAAATGCCTTCAGCAAAACTGACTCATCCTCAGAAGGGGGTAGGGCTTGCCAATCACCTCTCTGTTTTAGGATCTCCAGGATGTCAGAGAAGGAGACATCCTCTGAGGGTGATTTCGGGGACCCTTCTGACTCATCCAAGTCAGTGTCCGATGTTAAGGACTCTTGTGGAGAATCCAAGTGCCTCCTCTTACACAATCTTTTCCTCGGGACTTCCTCGGGGGGGGCATCCGATGAAGCCTCCGAGGAAGAGGGGGCTCCCTCTGGGAGCGGCTGAGACACTGGTGCTCGACGATTTTGAGTAGTCGTAGGTGCAGAAGAGGACAACGGGCCTTTATGGGAGGGAGAAGCTGCATCTGCTGAGGTAGTTGTCTGGGAAGACAAAACCTTCCTCATAAGATCGAAGGCCCCCGGACCCTGAGCCGAAGAATCCCCCGGTTCCGAAGAACGCGGAGGAATCTCCGACGCCGAAGCCAAGGGCACCGATCCTGAGGACGGAGGCGAGGTGATCCATGCCGAGGCGCCAAGAGGGAGAGTCGGCACCGAAACATTGGTTCGACTCTCGGTCCCGGAACCAAGGATAGATCGTCGGCTCCGCGAGTCTGGGAGTGGTTCCGACGGAGTCGAGGTTAATGGTGCTGACCGAGAAAGAGACGGTTCCGGCACCGAGGGCTCTACAATCAATAGATCAGTGTCTCCCGGCTCCGAGGGCTGAACAGGCCTCGGAGGAGGATCAGATGGAGACAAGGGAAGGCCTTCGAGTCTCGACACCAACTGAGAGGAGACTGCAATGAGTTTGGACAGGGCCGTGTTCTCCATCAGCTTCTGCACCACACAATCTACGTCGGTGTCGGAGAGGGGCCTGGAAGACCGCGTCGAAGAAATCGAAGACGGTGCCGACCTCAAAAGAGCAGGAGGTGGCAGTTCCATCACCGGTTCCAAGACCCGAGGCTCGGTGACAGAGACTAGTTCGATACTCGGCCCCGAAGCCTGTGGAACCGGTGAACGAACTTTAAAAGAAGAACTTGGAGCCGATGACGTAGGCTCCGAAGTCTTCGACTCCTTCGAAGATTTAGAAGTCTGGTCTGACTTATCTAAAGCCTCCTGAAAAGCAGGCTTCAGAAGACCCCTGTCCATAAGCTTCCTGCGCCTATCTGTCATGACCCTTCCACTAAAGGAGTGACATATGGAGCAGTCCTCCTGAAGATGGAGAGGGTCAAGACAGTAGACCCAGGAGCTATGGTTGTCTGTGACAGACGTCTTCTGTCCACACTGACATCTTTTAAAACCTGACTTAATTTTCTCAGACATGTCAAGGTCAAAATGTCACAAAAAAACAGTGAAATTACAATCAATACACTTAATCTTAGCCAAAGGCTGAGAATTAATGCTATGAAGTAATAACTTAGTAGTCAAATCCGAAGTTTAGTGAGTGGGGTAGGCCCTTGGGAATCCTTAACTAAATAAAACTGTTTTAAAACACTAATAATTTAGTCAATCGGAACCGTAGACCCATACACACACAAACACACTAATAAGTCTCACAATCTAACAAGTTTAGATCAAAATTCTATGAGAAAAAAAGCTATATCTTATCTGAAGTTGGCTCAGAGCTCTTCAAACGATGTGATCAGTTGCAGCGGCAAACTAGATCTGAGGTAAGGGCAGAGGGAATTGTGGGAGATAGGTTGGTCTCGAGCTTCTTCTCGATGCAGAGCTTTGCTAAGCGGCTGAATCGGAGCCTCGGCTCCGAACCCATGTGTAAGAACAAACGGCGAGATTGAACACTCTCACATGTTATGTTTTATATCAGAATTAGAGAACATATAAATAGTATAAAGAACAAAGACAGCAGAAATTCCCTTTACAGACACAGTATTAAATGCAGTAGTTTCAAAAAAAATTTTGTTTTTTGTCTTGGAACAAGGTCAATTGAGTCTAAGAGGAGGAAGTTTCAAAAATTATTTAGAACAGAGTCTAGATGGCAGATAAAATTAAGGGCAGACATGTCATCAGGCTTAAACAATGCCATTACTATTAAATGTTTTTTAAAAGATCGTAGGGTGTCTGCAAAAGTTGTTAAATAAACAAGTTACTATATATTTTATATTTGTTATTTTAAATATGCTGTTTGCTTCTTTAAGCATACTTGATTGATTGATTGATTGTTTTATTGATGTGATATAATGAGAAGTTATGTACCTACCATAACGTTCCATGTTAGTTGTCTTCTCTCGCCTTCTTTCTTGCTGGATGGGTTCGGAGCCGAACCTCGGCTCCAACTCAGCCTATACTAAAGCTCGAGAGCTAATTTTACCGGCTTGAGGCAACCCTATACCCATGATGCTAGGCGGTAACTACCCAGATCTCGTTTGGTAGCTGAGAAACAATAGCCAATTCAGTCTCCCCACTGAGGTGGAGGAGAAGAAAGAAGAACTCACAAAATATCACTATCTAAAGCTGTAACTACCCCAGGACCAACTGTTTGGGCTTGGAATAGTGCAAGATAAGGTCCCTTAGAAGAAGGGGAAAACCTCTCAGTCTGTCCAGGCTAGGGGGATGGTGGGCGGGATGCAAGAAAGAAGGCGAGAGAAGACAACTAACATGGAACGTTATGGTAGGTACATAACTTCTCAATGTTAAATTGTCAATCTCACCTTCATTCTTGCTGGATGGGACTGCATCCCTAGCACCTTCATCCTGGGTGGCTCATTGGAACAGACTCTTGAGAACGGTGGAACCAAAATTTGCCCTGTTTCTGGAGGCCATGTCCAATTTGTAGTGTGTAACAAAGGTATGAGGAGAGGCCCATGTGGCTGCCACACAGATAGTGTCTATTGGCAATCTAGCTTGAAACGCTGCTGATGTAGCTAACGCTCTGGTTGAATGGGCTCTTGGCCTAGAAGACAATTCTTTACCTCTGAGTTGATAAATACAGGTAATCACAGAAGACAGCCACCTAGACAGGGTTACTTTGGATACAGGAAGGCCCTTTCTACTTTCTGCATAAGACAAAAAGAGTTGATCAGATTTCCTGATTTGTTTAGTTCTGTAAAGATAGTAGCGGAGCTGATGATGAACGTCCAGGCAATGCAGTTTTTGCTTCGCCCTGTTTGAATGATTAGGGAAGAAAACTGGAAGATCAATAGATTGATTTAAATTTGCCTGAGAAGCCACCTTGGGCAAAAAAGAGGGGTTAGTTCTTAGAGAAACTCTGTCTTTGTGGAAAACTAAATAAGGAGGATGAATGCAAAGGGCATGAAGTTCAGATACTCTCCTAGCAGATGTAATGGCGACTAGGAAGAGTGTCTTCCAGGAAAGTAACTTCAATGAACAGGAAGCCGCAGGTTCAAAGGGAGGGAGAATCAAGGATGCTAAAACTAAGTTTAAATCCCACTGTGGTGGGGGGTCTTTGATCGGGGGCTTGAGTAAAAATATACCTCTGAGGAATGCCTTGCAAAGCTTATGGGACATGATATTGGAGTCCGACAGGCCTATGTGAAAATTTGAAATGGCTGCTAACTGAACTTTTACTGTGGAGGAAGAAGACCCTGAATGAAAAATTTCAGCTAGGAAATCCAAGACCGAGTGTATTGGAGCAGTGAAGGGATCTATATTCCTAGCCTTTGCCCAGAAGGAAAAACGTTGCCATTTACTAGCATAGATCCTTCTGGTGGAAGACTTAAGGGAAGCTACGATAATATCCCGGACAGAATTTGAAATAATTGGAAGCTTGGCTAGGGATGGAAGTGGAGCAACCAAGCTATGAGGTTGAGAGATTGGAGGGATTGGTGCAGCTGCCCTGACTGATGGGCCAAAAGGTCTGGCACTGGATCCAGATGCCAAGGCTGCTCCAAAAGATAATGATGCAGGAAAGGGAACCATATCTGTCGAGGCCAATAAGGGGCAATGAGAATCATCTTGGCTCTCAAGGCAGTGGCTTTCTGAATTATCTGTGTGATTAATGGAAAGGGGGGAAAGGCGTATAGAAGTCCCTGAGGCCAATCGTGGACTAGAGTGTCTCTGGGGGGATGGCCTGGAAGGGTAAAGAGAGTGAAGAAGTTGAGGTGCTTGCTGTTTTGTGGTGTTGCAAAAAGATCGCAGCAAGGAAACCCCCACTTCTGAAAAATTTCCTCCATCACCAATTGCTTGAGAGACCACTCGTGGGGCATGAGAATAGCTCTGCTCAGTCTGTCCGCTATGACGTTGGACTTCCCGGGGATATGCGTTGCTATCAGAAACCGCTGAGAAGAGATCGCCCATTGCCAGAGTCTGAGTGCTTCTCGACACAGGGGATAGGACTTGGTTCCGCCCTGCTTACTACAGACATATTGTCCGTTTGAATTGCAATAGTCCCCAGGGGAAGAGAATCTTGAAGGGCTTGCAACGTCAAAAGCACTGCTCTCATCTCCAGGATGTTTATGTGCAAGTGGCATTCGAAAGGTTGCCATGTGCCATGGACTGTCCTGCCCTGAAAATGCCCCCCCCCCACCCAATCAGGGAGGTGTCCAATGTGACCGTGGCGACCGGGGGGGGGAGTAAATGGTCTGCCCTGATGGACTTGAGGGGAGACCATCCACCAAGACAGATGTTTTTTGCAAGATAGAGTTATTAAGATCTTGTGTGTCATAGGGAGCTGTTGAAAGGACCACTGGGAGAAAAGCATCCACTGAAGAAGCCGCATGTAAAAGCGGGCAAGGGGAAGAAGTGTGATGGCTGCCGCCATGAGACCTAATACTTTCAGAACATACCTGGCCTGAATTTTGTTGCTCTGAAGGAGGACGTGAACATGATTTTGAATATCTAAGACCCTCTGCTCTGTTAACTTTGCTGAGAGCTGTACAGTGTCCAAGGTGGCGCCTATGAAGGTAATAGACTGACAAGGCGACAAGGCAGACTTTTCAGAATTTAGAGAGATACCTAGCTCTTTGCAAATGTGAATGGTTTAGTCTCTGGCTAGAAGAAGTTGACGCCTGGTGGTGGCAGTGAGGAGCCAGTCTTCTAGGTATGGAAACACCTGGAATCCTTGACGTCTCAGGTGAGCCGTAACCACTGCCATACATTTGGTGAACACTCGAGGGGCTGTAGTGAGACCAAAGGGCAGGGCTCTGAACTGGTAGTGACTGGCCCCCAGCCGGAAGCAGAGAAACCTTCTGGAGCACCTGTGTACTTTGATGTGATAGTACGCATCCTGAAGGTCCACTGAGCACATCCAATTGTCCTTGCCCAGAAGGGGTAGAATGGACTGCAGCATGATCATCCGGAACCTCATTCTTTTTACAAACTTATTTAGTTTGCTGAGATCCAATATTGGCCTCCAGTCCCTTGTTTTTTTTGGTACCAAAAAGAACTTTGAGTAGACTCCGGATCCTAGTTGGTCTGTGGGGACTGGTTGGATGGCTCTCTTTTTTAGCAGCTTTGATATTTCTAGTGCTGCTTGTTCCCTTAGACTGGGTGGAACGTCTGGAAGAGACCCCATTTGAATAGTTGGGGTTTGGATAAAGGGGATTTTGTAACCCTCGGATATAATTGACTGCACCCATTTGTCTTGAGTGAGGGAGAGCCAGGCTTGTGGGTACAGCGATAATCTTCCCCCGACTGCCTCCGAAGGTGGACAGTCGGGCAGCACTTCAGGGATGCTGAAAGGGTTTGTCAGAGAGGGTTTCTCTGCTACCCTGATTCTGCAGACCCCCTCTGCCTCTTGGATGGCGTCTGTTGTTGTTGTTCCCTCCTCTGCCTCTAGGGGGGGAACTGACCTCTTGCGTCAGGCGTGACTCCTTGTGATTTGCGGAACCACATTTTTCCACCCTTTTGACCCTTAGGATATGGTCTAGATGGGGTTGAAAAATGGACTCCTATGGCAGAAAGAGTCTTGCATCTTGTTCGCATCTGGTCAAAGTATCTTTCACTTGAGGTCCAAACAACGCTGAACCATCAAAGGGGGAGTTAGTGAAGGACGCCTTGAAGGGGTCTGCGAAGTTGCAAAGCCACATCCAGGCGTGACACCTTAAAGCCACACCTGTGCCTGTGGCCCTACTCGCTCCATCGGCTGCATAGGAAATAAGCCGCATGGAGGAGTTGACAATGGAATTCAGGGTTCCTAGCTGTGAGTTAATTTTGTCCTGAGACCCAGCAGCTGATGGATCCTGTAGAACCTCACCCAGTTCTTTGAGAATGTCTCTTTGAAGACGGGTGAAGTGACATAAGTAATTCAGCGCCCGCATGGCAAAGGTCGCTGACGAGAACATCCGCTTGCCGTACCTATCCATTGTCCTAGATTCCTTGTTAGGCAGATGGATAGGCAATGAAGGATCAGCCAGTTCCTTCTTGGTGGCTACCGCCACCACCATGGCATCAACTGGGACACCTTTAGTTAAAAATTGCTTATCCGTAGGGGCTGTTATAAATTTGTAAGGCCTCCGTGGGGTGGGTTCCATCGAATCAGGGGCCGTCCACGCCTTCAGCGCCACCACTTCCATAAGGGGGTCAAAGGGCGGAGACACCCAGGAGGTGGAGGGTCGAGAACCAAAAGCCTCAGGTAAACCAACTCATCCTCGGAAGGATTAAGGGAAGACCAGTTCCCCCTCTGTTTAAGGATTTCAAGGATGTCAGGAAGGAGACATCCTCAGAGGGGGACCTTGGGGATCCTTCCGACTCATCCAAGTCGGTATCAGATGTGACAGACTCAGAGGAGTCCACATGCTTCCTCTTACATGTCCTCTTAAGCTGGGGTTCAGCTGACAAATCAGGAGAAACCTCGGAAGAGGAGGATATTCCCAATGGGGAAACCTGAGGCGTTGGATCTCTATGGCCGGGGGCGAGAGAGTGGGAAGAGACCTCAGCAGGCACTACAGTGGGAGGAGTTGATGGAGCTGACCGTAGTGCAGGCACTGGGGCCAGTACGCTCCTCATGACCTTGAAGGCGCCCCTATCAGGCAGGCCAGAGGGCTCCCGCTCCGAAGAAATAGGAACCCCAGCCGGCACCAACAGGGACGGCTCCGAAACTGATGTCGGGGCCAAACTCACCAGTGCCAACGCTCCGAGAGGGAGAACGGGGTCGGACAAGGGTCCAATGCCACTCACCCCCCCAGAGCCGGCGAGAGAGTCCTAGCACCCGGATCCCTCCAAGGAAGGCACCATGGACGAGATCGGAGCAGACGACGGAGCCGAAGGGGGAGGTATTGGCTCTGACGTCACAACGGTCACAGCTCCGAGAAGCTCCGGCTCTGAACATTGGGGCAGAGTCGAAGGAGGAATAGTAGGTTGTATGGACGAAGCCACTGTCTGATGAGACGGGCTGTGAAGCATTTGGGCCAGTGTCTGAGACTTTAACAGTCTGCTAACCACCCTCTCAAGGTCATGATCGGAAAGCCTGGAAGACCAAGAGGAATGGCTCTGATGGCTCCGCTCCGAGAGTAAAGGTGACCTCGGAGCCGAATGGATAGATTCCAGAGATGGAGATCTGGACCTCTTGCGTGAGGAGGGCATCGAGATTGGTGGAGCCGATGGAGCCGTCGACACGTCGGCTCCAGCCAGAGCCAACTGTGAAGATTGAGTCTTGGAGGCATCGGCTCCGGCCGGAGCCGATGCAGGCAGCTGCGATACAGAGGTCACAGAAGGTGAGCCACCATCCGAAGGCTTAGAGCACGGAGCTGATGGTTTAGGTGGCTTTGAAGGCTTCCTCGGCACGGACTTAGCCGGGGAACCTTCGGGCTTTAATAAGCCCCTCAGGATCAACTTATTCCTGCGCTCCTGCAGGACTCTTGGGCTGAATGCATGGCACACAGAGCAAGAGTCCTGCAGGTGCAGGGGTCCCAGGCAATAAACACAAGAAGTGTGACCGTCTGTCATCGACATATTGCTGTCGAAAGGAAAAAAACAATTGTAAAGATAGAAAAAAAAAAACACACCCCCACACACTCAAACAGACAGGGATATGGGGATACTAAAGGTACACTCACACAGCTAAGAATCCCTGTGAGGGAACTAAAGAATAAAATGGAAGGGCCTAAGGCCTAACCTAGGGTGGGGAGTATGACTGGGATAAGGGATAAAAATAGGAACTAAAAATTTAAAATAACAGAAAAACTAGCCTATTTAGAATATATACTACTATTCTAGGGGAAAACTAAGTAGGAAACTAATATTTTTCTTAAAATTATTCACTAACCTGTGAGCCGGAAAAAGAGCACCTTGCTAGCGAAAGCGGCAAATGAGATCTGGGTAGTTACCGCATAGCATCATGGGATATAGGGTTACCTCGAGCCGGTAAAATTAGCTCTCAAGCTTTAGTATAGGCCGAGTCGGAGCTGAGGTCGGCTCCGAACCCATCCAGCAAGAATGAAGGCGAGATTGACAACTTAACATTAAGAAGTTATGTACCTACCATAACGTTCCATGTTAGTTGTCTTCTTCTCGCCTTCTTTCTAGCTGGTTGGGTTCGGAGCCGATCCTCGGCTCCGACTCAGCCATTTTCTAAAGCTCGAGAGCTATTTACTGGCTCGAGGCCTCCCTATATCCCACAATGCCTGGCGCTAGATCCCCAGATCTCGTTTGGAAGACCTAACACCATAACAATACAAAAGGACAACTGTCCAAATAGCAAGACTTCAGCTATAGGGCTAAAGAAAGGTAGAGGACATAAATCGGTTAAGACTCAGCCAGTGACAAGACTCGTAGAACTCTTCTCAGTCTATCTAGGCTAGGGGGATGGAGGGTGGGATGCAAGAAAGAAGACGAGAAGAAGACAACTAACATGGAACGTTATGGTAGGTACATAACTTCTTAATGTTAAATTGTCTCTCTCGCCTTCATTCTTGCTGCTTGGGACAGCGTCCCTAGCATCTTAGTACTGGGTGGCTCATCAGAACAGACTCTTGAGCACAGTGGAACCAAAATCAGCTCTACTCCTAGAGGCCACATCCAATTTATAATGTGAAATGAAGGTATGAGGGGTGGCCCATGTGGCCGCCGCACAAATGGCTTCGATTGGTAGTCTTGCTTGAAAGGCTACCGACGTAGCTAAAGCCCTAGTAGAGTGGCCTTTAGGTTTAGCAGGGAGTTCTTTATTCCTCAACTGATAAATAAGGGTAATAATAGAGGACAACCACCTGGATAAGGTTACTTTAGACACTAGTCGACCCTGCTTGCCCTTCGCATAGGACAGGAAGAGTTGGTCTGATTTCCTTATTTGCTCAGTCCTATGCAAATAGAAATGTAATTGTCTATGAACATCCAACTGGTGTAATTTGTGTTCAGCTTTGTTGGAATAATTTGGAAAAAAGACTGGTAGATCAATGGATTGATTCAAATTATTTTCAGAGGGGACCTTAGGAAGGAACGAAGGATTAGTCCTGAGTGAAACCCTATCCTTATGGAAAATTAGGTAAGGAGGATGAACACATATGGCTTGAAGTTCAGACACTCTCCTTGCTGAAGTAATGGCCACAAAAAAGAGGGTTTTCCAAGAAAGCAATTTCAGGGAACAGGAAGCTGACAGTTCAAAAGGAGGCAGTATCAAGGAAGCTAGTATCAAATTCAAGTCCCACGGAGGCGGGGGATCTCTCACTGGAGGCCTGAGCAAGATCGTTCCTTTAAGAAAGGCTTTGCAAAGCTTATGGAACATGATGTTGGTTTCTGACAGGCCTGTATGGAAATTTGAGATTGCCGCTAATTGAACTCTAATGGTGGCAGAAGAGGAGCCCGCTTGAAAAAGTTCTGCTAAAAAGTCTAGGACATTATGGACAGGGGCCGTAAAAGGATCTATATTTCTAGCCTCTGCCCAGAAAGAGAAACGTTTCCACTTACTAGCATAAGTCTTCCTGGTTGTAGGTTAGTGCGAGGAAAGGATAATCTCATGCACTGAATGGGAAATACTGGGAAGCCTGGTTAAGGTTGGAAGTGGAGCAACCAAGCAGTGAGGCTGAGAGACTGAAGAGATTGATGCAGCCTTCCCGACTGATGGATCAAGAGGTCCGGAACTGGGTCCAGATTCCAAGGCTGCTCTGGAAGGTGATGATGCAGGAATGGGAACCAGATTTGTCGAGGCCAGTAGGGGGCAATGAGGATCATCCTGCACCCCAGCATGGTAGCTTTCTGAATTAGTTTGGGAATTAGGGGAAAGGGTGGGAATGCATACAGAAGTCCCTGGGGCCAATCGTGAACTAGAGCATCTCTGGGGGGGTGTCTGGGAAGAGGGAAGACAGTGAAGAAACTGTTGCACTTGCTGTTGAGAGGAGTTGCAAAAAAGGTCACAGCAAGGCTGACCCCATTTGCGGTTCGCTACTGTCCGATTGAGAGACCACTCGTGAGGCATGGGAATAGCTCTGCTTAGTCTGTCCGCTATGACATTGGACTTCCCAGGGATGTGTGTTGCTGTCAGAAACCGTTGAGAGGAGATCACCCACTGCCATAGTCTGAGTGCTTCTCGACATAAGGGATAGGACTTGGTTCAGCCCTGCTTGTTGATGTACCACACTACAGACATATTGACTGTCTGAATTGCAATGGTCCTAGTGGGTAAAAAGTTCTGAAGAGCTTGCAACGCTGAAAGCACCGCCCTCATCTCCAAGACATTTATGTGCAAGGTGTACTTGTGGGGTTGCCAGGTACCCTGGACAGTACTGCCCTGAAAATGCCCCCCCACTCGATCAGGGATGCATCCGTGGTCACTGTGACAACTGGAGGAGGAAGGACAAATGGTCTGCCCTGGGGTACTGATGGGAGACCATCCACCAAGTCAAGTGGTCTTTGCATGACTGCGTGATTATTATCTTGTGAGACATAGGAAGTTGTTGAAAGGACCATTGGGTGAAAAGCATCCACTGGAGAATCCTCATGTGAAAGCGAGCCAGGGGAACTAATATGATCGCTGCTGCCATGAGACCCAAGGTTTTTAGGATGAATCTGGCCTGAATCTTTCTGCATCCTAATAATACCTGTACATGTCGGTGAATGTCTGCCACTCTGTCTATTGGAAGTCTTGCGGACAGATCTTTCATATTTAATCTTGCGCCTATAAAGGTTAAAGACTGACAAGGCGACAATGCAGACTTTTCGAAATTTATTGAGATACCTAGGTTGGAGCATGTTTGGATGGTATAATCCCTGGCTCTCAGCAATTGATGTCTGGTGGTAGCAGTAAGGAGCCAATCGTCTAGATATGGAAACACCTGGAATCATTGCCGTCTCAGGTGAGCGGTAACCACTGCCATACATTTGGTGAACACCCTGGGGGCTGTGGTGAGACCAAAAGGCAGGGCTCTGAACTGGTAATGACTGGCTCCCAGCCGGAAGCGGAGAAACCTTCTGGAATGCCTGTCCATTTTGATATAGTAGTACGCATCCTGAAGATCTATGGAGCACATCCAATTGTCCTGACCCAAAAAGGGTAGAATGGACTGAAGCGTGACCATCTGGAACTCCATTCTTTGAACAGACTTGTTTAGTCTGCTGAGATCCAAAATGGGTCTCCAGTCCCCTGTCTTTTTTGGTAACAAAAAGAACTTTGAGTAAATTCCAGATCCTTGCTGGTCTGCTGGGACTTGTTGGATGGCCCATCTTTTTAGCAGTTTTGAAATTTCTTGTACTGCCTGTTCCCTTAGACCGGGTGGAACATCTGGGATGGGCTTGTTTGCTTTTAAGGGGGTGTGGACAAAAGGGATTTTTTAACCTCCGGATATGATAGACCGTACCCATCTGTCTCGTGTGATGAGACGTCAGACTTCTGGGTACAGAGACAATCTTCCCCCGACTGCCTCCGAAGGCGGACAGCCGGGCAACCCCTCAGGGGTGCTGGAAGGGCTTGTCAGAGAAAGATTCTCTGCTGCCCTGATTCTGCGGACCCCCTCTGCCCCACGGGCGGTGTCTATTGTTGTTCCCTCCTCTGCCTCTGGAGGGAAACTCGCCACGTGTGTCAGGCATGGCTCCCTGGGGTTTCCGGAACCACATCTTTCCACTCTTCTGACCTTTAGGGTATGGTTTAGAGGGAGTGGAAAAATGGACTCCCATGGCAGAGAGAGTCTTGCCTTTCTGCTCACACCTGGTAAGGGTATCTTTCACTTGTGGTCTAAACAGAGCCAAACCATCAAAAGGGGTATTGGTGAAAGATGCCTTGAAGGGATCAGCAAAGTTACATAACCGTATCCAGGCATGTCTTCTCAAAGCCACACCTGTGCCTTCGGCCCTACTCACCCCATCAGCCGCATACGAAATGAGCTGCATGGAGGAGTTGACGACTGAATTAAGAGTCGCCAGCTGGGAGTTAATCTTGTCTTGAGCCCCCGCAGCTGATGGATCTTGAAGGGTATCTCCTAGCTCCTTGAGGAGATCCCTCTGGAGAAGGGTGAAGTGGCACAAGTAATTCAGCGACAGCATGGAGAAGGTCGCTGAAGAAAACATCCGCTTCCCATATCTGTCCATTGTCCTAGAATCTTTATTAGGGGGATGGACAGATACAGAAGTGTCAGCCAACTCCTTTTTCGTGGCCGCTGCTACCACCATGGCATCAATGGGGGCACCCTTTGTCAAAAACTGTTTATCTTGAGGGGCCGTAATAAACTTAGTGGGCCTGCAGGGGGTTGGTTACGCCTTCCGAGCCAATACTTCCATCAATGGATTGAAAGGCGGAGACACCCAGGAGGTGGAGGGGCGAGAACCAAACGCGTCCAGGAATACCGACTCATCCTCAGAAGGGTTAAGGGCAGTCCAGTTCCCCCTCTGCCTAAGGATCTCAAGGATGTCTGAGAAAGAGACATCTTCAAAGGGGGATCTTGGGGACCCTTCCGAATCCTCCAAGTCGGTATCTGATGTGACAGACTCGGGAAAGTCAACATGTTTCATCTTACATTTCCTCTTTTGAGGCGGCTCCTCTGAGATTTCAGAGGAGGCCTCGGAAGAGGAAGATACACCCAGTGGGGTGACCTGGAGCATTTGATACCCTTGCTTGGGGTCTGGAGGAGGGGCAGAGACCGAAGCAGGCACCCTGGGGGGAGGAGCCGAAGGGGCTGATCGAGGTGCAGACTCAGAAGTCAGCATGCTCCTCATGACCTCGAAGGTGCCCCTGTCTGGCAGAGAAGAGGGTCCCCGCTCTGAAAAGACGGGAATCCTCCCCGGCACCAAAAGGGACAGCTCTGAGGCCGATGTAGGAGCCGAGCTTACCTGCACCAAGGCTCCGAGAGGGAGAACAGGGTAGGACAAGGGTCTGATGCCACTCACCCCCTCGGAGCCGACGAGGGAGTCTCGGCGCCCAGATCCCTCCAAGGACGGAACCATTGAAGAAATCTGAGCAGACGACGGAGCCGAAAGGCGAAGCATCGGCGCTGATGTTTCCAAAATCTGAGCCCCAACAAACTCCGGCTCTGAACTGACAGGAGGAGTCGGAGGAGGAACTACTTCAGAAACAGGAACAGCCACAGCCTGATGAGGAGGGCTAGTTAACATTTTAGCCAGGGCCTGCGATTTGAGGAGTCTACTAACCACCTTCTCCAAGTCATGATCAGATAGCCTCGAGGACCGAGAAGAGTGGGACCGATGGCTCTGTTCAGATTGTAGTAAAGGCGACCCAAAGCCGAGTGAATCGAATCTAGGGATGGAGACCTAGATCGCTTATGGCTCCCTGACGATTCTGACACCAAGGTCGGAGCCGAGTGAGATTCAGATACTTTGGTTCCGGTCGGAACCGAAATGGAAGCAGACGCTCCACCTGGCGATGGCTCTGTACTGGGAGCCGACGGCTTGGTGGGCTTAGGGGTTTTCGCTGGCTGAGGCTTCGCCAGAGACCCCTCGGGTTTTAGTAACCCTCTAAGAATCAACTTGTTCCTACGCTCCTGCAGGACTCCCGGACTATAGGCATGACATACCGAGCAAGAGTCCTGCAGGTGTAGGGCGCCCAAACAATAAACACAAGAAGTGTGACCGTCTGTCAAGAGACATTTTCTGACAGCACGAGTCACACTTCTTGAACCCTTATACCTTGGTATCCTTTGACATGCTCAAAAAAAAGGGATACCAACAGAAGTATACTAGACTAGTGTAAAGAAACAAATGCACTCACACACACACACACACTAGTCCCATACCTTCACACAAAAATTTAAAGAGAGTAACATTACTAGAAAAATAAACAAGAAATTTATCTTTAAAAGGCTAAACACTACTTCCTACTGAAAAAAGGGTTTATAAAAGGGAAGGGGTTAGCCTCTAATTAAAATGGCTACTTTAAGGGAGATGGGAGGGGGGGAGAAACTCTCTAAGCAAAAACGAGTTTCCTAAAAGGAATAAAACACAGGGATTAAAAATAAAGAGGGTACTAAAGCTAATCTAACAGTAATACACTACTAAAAAAGCTTTAAATATATACTAAATTTTAACAACTAAGTATCACAAAAAAAGTTAAATACGACCTGAGACAGTAAAGCGCAACCTCGTAGCTAAAGCAGCAAATGAGATCTGGGGATCTAGCGCCAGGCATTGTGGGATATAGGGAGGCCTCGAGCCAGTAAATAGCTCTCGAGCTTTAGAAAATGGCCGAGACGGAGCCGAGGATTGGCTCCAAACCCAACCAGCAAGAATGAAGGCGAGAGAGACAACTTAACATCCATTGTTAATTGATGCACTGAGTATTTATATGAGTTTTAGATTTTATGGAGTTTGTATTTCTGATGAAGTCTTGTTGACGAAAGCGGTGATTAAATAGGATTTACGCTAAAGTGCTTGTATTTTCCTTTGTTTTTTTTCAGTCTGGCAGTGGTTTGTTTTTATTTTATTAGTTTTATTTTTCATCACATTAGTTTTGTTATCAGCCCTGGATAAAGATTGAAGGGGATATGGTAACCTCTGGTAATTATTGTCTGCACCGAAGAATCTGATGTTACTGAATGCCAGTCTAAGTGGTGTAGAGAAAATCTTCCCCCAACTGCCTCCAGAGGTAAGCAATCAGGTCGCTCCTCAGGAGCATTAATAGGGTTGTCCATAGAAAGAATCTGTGGAACCCTGGTTACACAGCCCCCTTCTGCCACGGGAGGGGCTTCTCCCCAGTGAGTTCTCCCCTCTGCCCCAGGGAGAAAAACTCATCACATGTGTCCCGAAAAAGCCATTGGGACTTTCTGAACCACATCTTTCCACTCCTCTGATTCCTGGAATAGGGTCGTTGAGGAGTGGACAAACATACACCCACAGCAGAAAGGGTCTTTTCATCCTTTTCACACCTGGCTAATGTGTCTTTAACTTTTGGGCCAAACAGCAAGGAAGCGTCAATGGAAGTGTTGATGAAGGAAGTCTTGAAGGAAGACTTGAAGTCACACAAGCGCATCCAGGCATGAAGTCTCATGACAACGCCTGCACCCGATGCTCTGGCTGCCCCTTTGGTTGTATATGCAATGAACTGCATGGAGGAGTTAAAGATAGATTCTAGGGTCGCAAGTTGGGGGGCAACCTTGTCACATACCTCATCAGACACTGCTCCTGCAAGGTTCCTGAGAGTTCAGTGATCAGGTCCCTTTGAAGACAGGTAAAATGTGCCATATAATTCAATGACCATATGGCAAAGGTCACTGAAGCATAAGCATGCTTCCCTAATCTGTCCAACACCTGAGACTCTCGGTTTGCTGCCACCACCATAGCATCTACTGCTAAACCCTTGAACTAGTGGGGTTGATCCTCTGGGGGGACAGTATTTTATTAGGTCTCCTTGGGATTGGCTCTAAAGTGTCAGGGGCCTTCCAAGCATGCTGCATGATGAGCTTGACTAACTCATCTGCAGGTGGGGTCACCGAGGAAGTATGGGCATGGAAAGCCTGCAAGAAGACAGATTCCTCAGAGAAAGGGTTGGTGGGCTTCCAGTCACCCCTCTGATTTAAGATTTCTAAGATGTCTCCAAACGAGACATCTTCAGGGGGCGACCATGGGGACCATTCCCCTTCACCATAGTCTGTATCCTTGGTGAGAGAATCTTCTGCAGAATCAACATGCTTCCTCTTGCATGATCTCTTATGGGATGGCTCATCAGAGGGGAGGTCTGAAGAGGACTCGAAGAGAGTGTACCCTGCAGTATGGTGTCTTGCTGCTCCTATGCCTGCTGCCCCAAGGTAGTAGACTGTGACAGCTGCGAACCAGAGGACACATATATATGGCATTCTGACGTTGATGGTGCCAACTGTGAGCCTGCTGAGGTGAGCACTCTCTCCATAATCTGAAAGGCAGATCCACCTGAAGAGGGATGGGAGCCCAGAACCAAGAAGGACAACCTTGGAACCAAGGTCACACCCCGCTCCAATGAGCCCGGCCCAGAGAAGGAGCTGTGAGAAGACTCGGAACTGTCAAAGCAACCTGGACTATAGACGGTGCCATGGAAAAAATCGGTGTTGTACTAGGGAATCTGGAGCGGGCAGCCAAATCATGGTCTCGTGGGTGGGTTGGCTTCGACTGAGTTGAGATCCACAGAGTGGGTTCCGGTACAAGGTGAGATCCACCATTGGTACAGAGGAAGTTGGCACTTGGAGAGGCGTCGGCATCTTAGGGCTCCAAATCCTGTGGGGAGGTCGAAGGAAGAAGATAAGTTGGAGTCCATGGAGAAAAAATCCTCGTCTCCAGATGGGAGGGAGGTCCTAGATGGGGTTGGAATACCTCTGGCCACCAAGAGCTGATCCACCAATCTAACTACATCAATCTTTGAAAGGCTCCTGTTGGAATGAATAGACATCCCTGAGGGAGATTCTGGACAATTAATAAAAGGACTGAGCTGCTGACCAACAAAGGGGGTCAGTTGATGGGGAATATCGAGTCCTGGGTAGGGGTTTGACCTTTGGCACCATACCAAAAACTTGCGTTGGGGTGGAAGTAACCAGTTTTACAGGGGAAACTATTATTAGTGCCAAGAGGGTCTGAGTTACAGTGGAAGGGATCGGTACTGTGGCAACTTGAGTTGGTTCCATGGAAATAGATGGTACCGTGGAAGGGGTCGCAGACTCCGGTGCCGAGATGGTTGTCAGTGTTGATTTCAGTTGTTTGGATTTCAGTTCCATGGAAACCTGGCCTTTGGACAATTTTGGTTCCTGAGAATGAGGAGACGCTGGAACCGAGTGGCTCCTCTTTTTGTTTCTTTTTAGGAGGTTTTGACACCTCTGCCTCAGACAAAGCCTTTGAAAAGGTTTTCTTTAACAACCCCTATAAGATCAGTTTGTTTTTACACTCTGCCAGGGTCCGGGGACTAAAGCCCTTACAGAGCTCGCACAGAAGCTGGATTTATAAGTGTGGCACAATTAAACAATACATGCAGGAAAGATGCCCACCGGAGTTGGACATCTTCCTGCCACATCTGTCAGATTGTTTAAATCCTGTAGTACCTTTTTTCTCAGCCATTATCAGATAACTTAGAAAAAAAATGAACAGCCATTCATGCAATCAGACACACACATGCACAATAACTGGGAAAAAAAACAGAGCAAGTGAAAGATTTTTTTTTAAACGCACCAACAATGGTAGCACAAGAAATACCAAGAAGGGTAAAGAGAAGAAAAAGGAAAGAGGGAAAGAATACCAATGAAGGTATTTAAGAGTTACCAGAGGTAAGAAGGAAGGGAGGGGCCTATACCAACTGTGATAAAGAAGAAATACCAAATAGGTAAAAAATATAGATAAAGCAGCACTCACACACTAATTTTGTAATATAAAATAAAGCGACCAGGAATATCAAGAGGGGAGCTATAAAGGAGAAAAAATCTAGAGAAATGTATAGAAAAATAAAACAGTTAGCCTGAGAGCACGGCCTGATGCATCTTGAAACTCTACGTGGCAAACAAGATCTGAAGGGAAGGGAAGAGAGGCACTGTGGGTAACTTTAGCTTGAGAATTTCTGGCTCGTGTGAGCTTTTTACAATGGCTGAGTCAGTTCCGAGGACAGAATCGAGACCCAACTGTCATGAATGAATGAAAATTGACAACATCAGATGTATTGTTTATTTTACTGGGCAACTTTGAGAACAATTGTGTTGACTGAAAACTAGGCCGTGGAACTTTCAAAATTATCTAATTGCTCTATGGCATAAAGACTATTTTTGTGGATTGGCATTTATAAGAATATTTACTAGAAAGCATATTTCTCAACTTGCAGACACTTAAAATTTGGACAGAGGCTCCTGAAAAGTAGATGCATCTGGCCAAAAATCTAGACAGCTAATTAAATGGATTTTGCATATTAAATACCATAACCCCTCACACTTAAAATAGAATCATATGATGTCATTATTCAGAAGCACTAGAAAATTTAAAAAAAAAACAGAAACTGCAAAATGCAAGCAGAATGATCATGGCTTATTAAGCTATGACTATGACAGACTAGAAAAAAGTAATCTGATATTGAAGTAATTAAACTACTGTGCCATTTAGAAAATTCAGAATTAAAAAAACAGAAATGAGGTCCACAACCAAGCTAAATTCAACACATTTTAAATAAGCTTAACTGGAAAGACAATAAAAATGTTGTAAACCCCAGAAAAGGAATTTAACTACACCTATGACTACAACAATAACAGCAATAAGATACTGCAGATAAGAGAAAAATACTTATGAAGTGCTTTGTTACAATGAACTGTGCTAAAAGACAAACACATACATTGTGGTGTGATCTTACAAGACAAAAAACTTTTAGCAGGATAAAGAGTTAGGGTGTTGGAAGTCAGCCATTTAAGTCCTGTTATATTTTAGATGTCTGCATGTCAGAATATCAGACAGCACATATACTCATAGTTCTGTCTTAATAAGTATGACCATGTAATATGTACTAACATATTTTTGCAAGTCTGTCTGCAACTACTCATTATGAATACATATAATATTATGTGTAAAACCTGAGAACTCATAATGGTGCCACAAATATTATTTTCACTTCTTTTCTACAGACTATTGGAAACACACAAAAACAAAGCATTCTAAAAGGGAAACTGCCTTTCATGTGATGTGGCTTTTAGGTATTGTGCAAGAGTATTGTCATATGACCAAAGTAAATCAATCTGCATGACAAGAGAAAGCTTTCTGAACTAATCTTGCAAAGCTGCTGTCCTTAGGTATATTTGTGCACTGTGTACAACAGCTCTTGGATGCATCGTTTAGGCAAAGTGTAAGACAAAAACTATTTGAGTTCAGAGTAGACATACAATAAACACAGTATGGTTGCTTTATTATAGCCTAATGATTATAGACATAAAATAAATCAAATAAAGAACTGAACTCACAAAAAAGTGGTTTCCCCATGCATACTATTTCATTGGACTTTCTGATAAAATGCCGTACACATGAATTTATCCAAAGAGAGAGACAGTGAGAGAGACACTTCCATATATTTTTAATAAAGATGTAAAATATAAATCATGGAACAGTTTTCACTTCACTTTTTCTGTTGTTATCAAGTTCCACCTGTAAAGCACAAAGTACAGTTGTGTAAGTAAACTTACATTAACAGTGTATGTTTGAATGATCATTGCTGCAAAATCAGAAATGTATGATGAACAGTAAATCCAAGTTCCAATTGTGCAACAAAAACCAAAATGTTAAATTAAATCTCTGGAACCATAGCTGTCTATTAACCAAAACTTTAATGCTTTAAAATTGCTCTAGAAAATACACATTCACCCTAGAGCTACTTCAGGCTGATACAATGTATCCATTGCAAGTTTGCTTAAATATAGTGCTTTGAGTCAATGTACCTGTTTTTCAAATCACGTAATTAAAAGTTATGTACTTACCATAACGTTCCATCTGAGTAGGTGGATTCATTTGTCTGCAACCTGTGGGTATGGATCCGATATTGGATCCGAACCAGCATGGTTTATCTAGCTATGAATCCGAGCTCCTAGCTCCTCCCCTCACCCATAATGCCCTGCTCTCCCTACATGACCTCAGATCGAGTTTGCCCTGCACCAACTACCCTAACCAAAGGGTAACACACCCTATGCAGGAAACTGACAAGGCCAGGGGGGATAGGAGGGCGGGATGGTTGCAGACAAATGAATCCACCTACTCAGATGGAACGTTATGGTAAGTACATAACTTCTAAATCTGAAGTAGGAGAATTCATTTGTCAGCAACCTGTGGGACAGAGTCCCCAGCTACCTGAATCTTGGGTGGCCATCATGGAAGGATATTCCGAGCACCAGAGCCAAAGGATGCTCTACCTCTAGAAGTGACGTCCAGCTTGTAATGAGTAATAAAGGTATGAGATGAAGCCCAAGTGGCTGCTGAACAAATGTCATCCAGAGGAACCCTCGACTTAAAGGCCGCTGAAGTAGAGACAGACCGGGTCGAATGAGCATGGACTCCCTCTGGTGCGGGCCTCCCAGAGGCTTGGTACGCCAACAGAATACACTGAGAAATCCAGCGTGACAAAGAAACTTTGGAAATTGGTTTACTCAGATTGAATTTGGCAAAAGAAATGAACAACTGGTCTGATTGCCTATGACTAGCTGTCCTATGAAGGTAAAAACGAAGCTGCCTGTGAACATCCAAGGAATGCAGCTTGTATTTGCCTTTGTTTTGATACTTAGGGAAGAAAACAGGGAGGTTGATGGACTGATTAATGTTAGCCTCCGAAGCTACTTTAGGAAGAAAGGAGGGATTGATCCTGAGGTACACCTGGTCCGGATGAAAAATCAAATAAGGCGGTTTCATGGACAGGGCCTGAAGCTCTGAAACTCTCTTAGCCGAAGTAATGGCTACCAAAAAAGCAGTCTTAAAGGACAAGTGTTTAAGATCGACTGTGGCTGCAGGTTCGAAGGGGGGAGCGGTCAAGGCCTGAAGTACCAAGGAAAGATCCCACGGGGGAACCGTTTCTTTGACAGGGGGTCTGAGCAAAAGGGTGCCTTTTAGGAAGGTTTTGCATAACTTAGCCAACATAAGAGGCCCTGAATCGTGTCCAACATAGTAATGCGATATGGCCGCCAGCTGAACTTTAACCGTGGAACTACTGGCGCCATCATTAAAGAAAGTAGTAAGGAAATCTAGAACCAAAGGAAGGGAAACCGTGAAAGGATCTAGGCCTTGCCGCTCTGCCCAAATGGAGAAACGCTTCAATTTACTGCGGTAAATTTTCCTGGTAGAGGGCTTGTGGGCCACTACCAGAATGGCCTTAACTGGGGACGAGATACCGGGAGTCCTGATTAGGAGTGGAACTGGAGCAGCCAAGCAGTCAACTTCAGGTTGTCCAGGTTCGGATTTGGCAGGTTCGACGAGTGTGATATCAGATCCGGAATGGGATCTAGAATCCAAGGTGGATTCACTGAATGAGACCTTAGGTAAGGGAACCAGATCTGTCGAGGCCAGAACGGGGCAATGAGGATCATTCTGCACCCCAACCGAGAGGCTTTCTGAAGTACTTGTAGCATCAGAGGTAGAGGGGGGTATGCGTAAAGAAGACCGGGAGGCCAAGCATGCACCAGAGCGTCTCTCGGAGAATCCCCTGGAGGGGGGATTAGAGCGAAAAACCTGTCGCACTTGGCGTTTAAAGGAGAAGCAAAGAGATCGCAACAGGGAGTCCCCCACTGTGCGAAGATACATTTCGCTACTTGAGAATTGAGAGACCACTTGTACAGGGAGAAAATGGTGCGACTGAGCTTGTCCGCTAGGATGTTGGTCCGACCAGGAATATGCTTTGCGATGAGAAAGCGGTTGGTGGAGATCGCCCATTCCCACACTCTCATGGCTTCTTGACATAAAGGGTAAGACCCGGTTCCCCCCTGTTTGTTAATGTACCAGAACACCGACATGTTGTCTGATTGAATCGCAATTGTTCCTAGGGGAATAAGGTCTTGAAGTGCTTGCAACGCCAAGAGCACTGCCCTAATTTCCAGAACATTGATATGCAGGGAGGTCTCTGAATCGCTCCACGTGCCTTGGACCATCCGGCCCGCAAAATGCCCCCCCCCCACTCGAGGCGGGAAGCGTCCGTGGTCACCGTGGTGAGAGGGGGAGATGCACAAAAGGGGCGGCCCCTGTGGAGGTCCGGAGAATGGAGCCACCACAAGAGAGACCGCTTGGAGTCGCAGATTCCGAACCCTGTCGGTTGTGAGAAAGGCTCTTAAATTTCTCGTGTCTAACCTGGCTCCTATAAATTCTATTGTTTGAGTAGGGACCTGGTTGGACTTCTCTATGTTTACTGTGATGCCTAACTTGGGAGCTAGACGAAGGAAGGAGTCTCTTGCCAAAGAGAGTAGATGCCTTGTTGGGGCGGTGAAAAGCCAGTCATCTAGGTACGGAAAGACCTGCACCCCCTGAAGCCTCAGGTGGGCCACAACTACTGCTAACACTTTGGTGAACACCCTGGGGGCTGTGGTGAGACCAAAGGGAAGGACCCTGAACTGGTAGTGACTGGCTCCCAGCCGGAAGCGAAGAAACCTCCTGGATCGTCTGTCCATCCGAATGTGGTAGTACGCGTCCTTGAGGTCTATAGAGCACATCCAGTGATTCTCCCCTAGAAGGTTCAACAGGGACAGGTCTAGAATGGGTCTTAGGTCCCCCGTCTTTTTTGGCACTAAAAAGAACCTGGAGTAGAACCCTGATCCGATCTGGTCTGGGGGGACGGGCTGGATGGCTCCTTTTCTCAGCAGATGGCCAATTTCTGCTGAAGCGGCCTCCCTCTGATCGGGTGGAACATCGGGGAGGATTTTTAACTTTGGGAGATGAAGAAAGGGGATCTTGTAACCTCTGTATATAATCCGGAGTACCCAGCGGTCCGATGTAATGGACTCCCATGCCGCTAGGTGCTCCAAGAAACGCCCCCCGACTGCCTCCAGAGTGGAGCAGTCGGGCAACCCCTCAGGGTTGCTGCGTGGGCCGTTCAGAGAAAGGTTTCCTGGACCCAAAGTTCCTGGGAGCCCCTCTGCCCCTAGGGTGGCGTCCTCCCTGTCCTCCTCTGCCGCGGAAGGACTGGTTGTCTGGAGCGGGTTGGGAATGCTGCGACTTCCGGAACCACATCTTCTTCTGGCCCTTTTGGTTCCTAGAGTAGGACCTCTGGGGCACAGAGAAGTGGACTCCGGCAGACAGCGTCTTCCCGTCCTTCTCGTCCTGAACCAAGGTATCGCGAACCGTCTTGCCAAAAAGGGCAGAACTGTCAAAGGAGGCGCGAAAGACTTGAAGGGCTCCGTAAAATTGCAGTGGTGGAGCCAGGCCTGCCGTCTTGTGACTAGGCCCGCTCCCGCAGCTCTAGCGGCTCCCTCAGTAGTGTGGGAAAGTAACCGCATAGAGGTGTTAGTCACAGAACGAAGAGTGGCCATACGGGTGGAGTGCATAAGTTTGTCCTCCTCCGACATGGACGCTGGGGGATGCAGCGTATTCCTTGATAAGATCGCTGCATCCTAATGACGTGTGCCAAATAGTTGAGCGCCCTCACTGAGAAGGTCGCTGAACTAAACATTCGCTTCCCCAAATGGTCCATCATCCGAGACTCCTTGCTCGGGAGATGGACTGAGGGACTCTCCTGGGTGAGTTCCCTCTTAGTGGCTGCTGCCGACAACATGGCATCTACCGGGGGTCCCTTGCTCCAGTGGGCACGGTCAGCAGGGGGGCTAAGGATCCTGTCGGGCCTCTTAGGGATTGGCTCCACGGTGTCCGGTTCCTTCCACGCCCTGGTGGTAATAAGGTCCACCAGGGGGTCAGCAGGAGGGGACACCCAAGAGGTAGATGGGCCCGCTTCAAATGTTTCCAAGAACACTGACTCGTCCGAGGAAGACTTTGGGGCAGACCACCCAGCTCTAATCCGTAACATTTCCATGATGTCTCCGAAGGAGACATCCTCAGGGGGTGATCTTGGGGAGCCTTCCCCTTCCTCCAAGTCAGTGTCTTCAGTCAAAGACTCAGGGGAGTCTATGTGCCTCCTCTTACATGAATGCTTGCGAGGTGCTTCCTTGGGGGGGGCTGCCCGAGGAGCCCTCACCAGCAATGTCCAGAACCACAGGAACTGCTTGGGGCAGTGAAGCGGGCTGTCCCAGTGGCCGGGTGATGGAAGCCTGGCCCAGAGCAGATGGAGTGCGGGACGGAGCCGAAGCAAGGGCCGGGGGTCCGGATGCCCTCAACAGAGCCCTCTCCACTACATCAAAAGCCGAGGGGGAGCCGTCAGATCCTATTGTCGAGGCTGGCTCCCCCTCGGATCCGATGAGCGGATCGGAGCCGGCGCCGAGCCCCTCGGATCCGAGGGACCAGTGTGCTCCGACAAGGACGGCGCCAAAGGCACACTGAGTCCCTCGGATCCGAAGCTCGGGCCAAGGCTCCGAGAGGTCGGATCCGACAGACTCGAGGGCAGGGTCGGATCTGAAGTACCCAGTACTGTCGGCGCCGACCCACCCGCGGCTCCAGGCACTCCGAACCCGGGTAGCGGGTCGGAGAAGGAGCAATGGGCTTAAAAAAGGGGGTCGAGCCCCCCCCCAGAGGGGAGGGAGGCAGGAGCACTCCCATCTGCATCTGGGCCTGGATGAACCTTTGCATCATCTGGTCCAGATCAGCATCGGAGAGGCTGTAAGTAGACCTCGACGAGGCCACCGAGGTAGGCCTTGAGTGCCGCCTTGATAGCCTCGAAGGAGGTCGGGTCTCCTCATCCTCAGGCTCCGATGAAAATCACGGGGACCGGAGCCGAGGACGGGGAGAGCCAGCAGCCAGGGAGGCCGGAGGAGAAGCCCGCTTAGCCGTCGGGGCCGAAACGGAGGTCTCGGCCCGCCACTTGTGGTGCTTCTCTCTCCAGTCCTTTTTCCTGGCTTCCCTCTCCTCTGACCCTTTGGCGGGAGTTTGAATCCCGGGTGGAGGAGGGGGAGCAGGCAAGGCAGGGACTGCCGAAGCAGTGACCACCAGGGGCGAAGCTGAGTCTGGGGGCAAGAGTCCCGCCAAGACCAGCTTCGACCTCCGCTCCTTCAATGCCCTGGGGTTGAACCCTGCACAGATTGAACACCCTGAAGTGAGGTGTTCAACCCCAAGGCATCGACGAGTGTGGCCATCAGCAGGGGAAAGCTTATGGCCACACTGAGCACTTTGAAAACACAGCCTTTGGGGCCTCAGACATTACTATTTTTTTTTTTTTTTTTTTTTAAATAGTAACAATAAAATAAACTAAAAAAAAAAAACACTCACACAAAGGCCCCAAAAGAAACACACACACACACACACACACACCAACTACGAACCAGCGAGGGGAGGGTAAAAACTAAATTAAATTAACACAAAAAATATATAAACAGAAGGGGAACCTATATCTTTCACACAAATTTAAAGTTTCAACAATTTTAAAACCCTTTAATAAGAATATATCAGCTTAGCTTTAGGAGCTCTGACGACCCAGCCTTCACCATGCGCGGCAAACTAGGTCTGGGGTCATGTAGGGAGAGCAGGGCATTATGGGTGAGGGGAGGAGCTAGGAGCTCGAATCCATAGCTGGATAAACCATGCCGGTTCAGATCCGATATCGGATCCATACCCACAGGTTGCTGACAAATGAATTCTCCAACTTCAGATCATAGGTTTTAAAGAGAAAGCTTCATTGAATCCTGATTTAGTCTGTGCACTAAGTCTTAAAATCCATTTTGTCTCCTCCATTTCAGTGAAATACCTTGAGTCGCTACCACAAATTGGTGGCACCACAACTTGCACTATTAAAAATTTAAAACTGTGTGTGTTATTTGTATCTTTTAAATGTCTACATAAAGCATTTGTGTAAATATTTCTATTAATATCAGATATATGGTTGCAAATTCATTCCTTGAATTTTCTGTTAGTCATTCCTATGTAGAATGCATGGCAGGATGTGCATCTTGCCTTGTATATTTTGTTTTTGGTGTCACAACTACCATAAGCTTTGATGAAAAAAATCTTTATTGGACATTGGATGTTTAAAGGATTTTCTTGTGTCAATAAACTTACAAAAGGAACAATTTTGGCATTTGTATATACCTTTTCTGAACTCATAAACCTGAAAACGGAGAGTGGTCATTCCTTATAGCAGTACTTATTCTTTAAGTTGTCTGATATTTTATATCCAAAAATAGTTTTTTTCTGATAATAAACCTTTTAGATGCTGAATTTCTGTTGGTATCAGCCAATATTTTTTTAATAATATCTTTCACCTTGGGAATGTTGAGATTAAAAGCAGCACACATCTTATTTTTTGTGTTTTCCATTCACAGATTTGTGTAGTAGATGGACTCGTGAAAAAAATAGCTTTAGCATCTGTTTGACAATTTAATATTATATTTTCTTGAATTTTTTTGTACCTCAGTTCTATTATATTTCCTCTTAATAAAATCACATGCTGTTGAATCAAGTTGTTCTTTTATTCTAACATGAGTTGTATTTAATTTTGCTACTGTATTGAGTTGATTCTGAACTATATTTTTAAACATATGCGGGGGGTGCATACTCATGCAGTGAAGATATGTGTTCTTTACTATTTTTTTTTTTTTTTATGTTTTTCCATCCATAGTTTTTATCAATTTAATATTGAGGAAATTAATTTCTTCATTAGAACATTCCTTTTTAAACGAGAAAACACCAGTAGTTGTAGATATACAATTAAAAAAGGTATCCAAGAAAATTTCATCTTCATGCCAAATAATAAATAAGTCATCAAAAAGGCACTTAAAAACACTATTTGTTCATAAAATGGATTTGAATTTAAGATGTACTCCTTCTCCCATATATACATTACTATGTTGGTAAACGTGTTGGCCACTACTGCTTTTTCTTATATATATAATTGATTCTGGAAAAGGAAAATGTTATTTTTTAGTATCATCTCTAATAATTTACATAGTAAGGCAATGTGCAACTGTGTATATTGTGTATGTTCATGTAAATATTTACTTATTGATTGTATTCCCACCTGATGTGGTATCTTGTTAAATAATGAGTCAACATCCAGTGTCCCAAGTAGGTGGTTGTTCAGAGTATTATTTGCAGACCATTGTGCTAATTGAGCTAGGAAATCATTAGTATTGTTAATTATTGTTGAAGTCCGGTATAAGTTGGTCTTTAATTGACAATCCAAAAAACTTGGAAATTGCTTCAGTCACCATCCACATGCAGGGGCTATCTGTCTCAATGGTGGGGCTGTGAGCGATTTATGAATTTTAGGGGTGCCATAGATGAATGATATTTTGGATTGTAGTGTCCAAAAAAAAAAGAAGTTATATTCTCACCATAATGTTCCATCTGTGTTGTTGATTTTCATTCATTCATGACTGATGGGTCTCAGTTCCGTCCTCAGAACAGACTCGGCCAATATAACAAGCTCGCACCAGCCAAAAACTCTCAAGCTAAGGTTACCCATAGTGCCCCTCTCCTCGATCGAGTTTGCCCATAAAGATGATGAAGCAGAGGCTTTGTCTGAGCAAATGCCCTAACATATGACCAAGACCAAATCCGAACCAGCGTATTTTATGTTTTTTATTTTTTATATTTTTCCCCCTAACAAATTTGTTTGTTTTTCAATTGAATTGTAAGGTTATAGGTAACATTAAAGGTGGGAAAAGTTCTGAAATGATTTATTGTGGTCACATTTTTTATATCACAAAAACCCAGCATTTTAACAGGGGTACGTAAACTTTTTATATCCACTATATATCTTCATCGCACAAGTATGCACTTCCTCATATGTTTAAAAATATAGTTAAGAATCAACTCAATAGAGTAGCAAAATTAAATACAGCTGATGTTGGAATGCAGGAACAACTTGATTCAACAGCATGTGATTTCATTAAGAGAGGATATATTAGAACTGAGATAAAAGAAAATATAATATTAAATTGTCAAACAGAGGCTAAAAATAGAAGTTATGTCCTTACCATAACGTTCCATGTGGAGTGTTCATCTCGCCTTTGTTCTTACACCTGGGTTCGGAGCCGATCCTCGGCTCCGTGTCGGCCGCATGCAAGCTCTGCATCGAGAAGAAGCTCGAGACAACCTAATACCCACAATCCCCCTCTGCCTTTACCTCAGATCTAGTTTGCAAGCAAACCAGCAGTCAGAGAGAGAACACACTCATGCCAAATTTTCCATAGACACAAAAACACTCATATCTATATATATATATATATATATATATATATACATATATATATATATATATATATATATATATATATATATATATATATATATATATATACATATCTACATATATATACACATGTACATCATATATACAACAACTGCAAATGCAGAAGCAAAGTAACCCAGACCAGGCACCAAACTGAACGTTCTTCCCGAGGGTGGGAGGGTGGGAATGTAAGAACAAAGGCGAGATGAACACTCCACATGGAACGTTATGATAAGGACATAACTTCTATATGTGAGAGTGTTTGATCTCGCCGTTTGTTCTTACACCTGGGTAGCGTCCCTAGCTCCATGTTCCTGAGGAACTCACGGGAGGACGTTCTTGAGCACAGTGGAGCCAAAGGTTGCCCTGTCCCTAGAAGCCTTATCTACCTTGTAATGAGAAATGAAAGTATGTGGCTTAGACCAATTAGCAGCCGCACAAATAGCGTCTAATGGTAGGCGAGCTGCATGAGCCAGGGATGTAGACACTGATCTTGTGGAATGTCCTTTGGGTTTGACAGATAACAGTTGATTTGAAGAATCATAAACATAGGTAATACAATCAGTTAACCATCTGGAAAGAGTTCTTTTAGTAACCGCCACACCTTTCCTGCTATCAGCAAAGGCCACGAAAAGTTGATCAGATTTCCTGTGATCCTTTGTTCTATCCAAGTAAAATCTAAGTTGTCTGTGGACATCCAACTTGTACAACATATACTCCAACTTATTGGAGTGATTTTTGAAAAAGGTGGGTAATTCAATGGATTGATTAATGTTATTAATAGAGCAAACTTTGGGGGAGAAAGGATGGATTAGTGCGCAGAGATACTCTGTCAGAGTGAAAGATTAAATAAGGGTGTTTAATGGAGAGAGCCTGAAGCTCAGATACTCGCCTAGCAGATGTAATGGCTACCAAGAAGAGGGTCTTCCATGACAAATATTTCAATGAACAAGAGGAGGCTGGTTCAAATGGAGGTAACATCAATTTAGACAATAAAAGGTTTAGATTCCAAGGAGATGTAGGAGTTCTAACTGGTGGTCTAATATGGAAAGATCCTTTTAAAAAGGCCTTACAAAGCCTGTGAGACATAATAGGTGCCCCACATTCCTCCACATGAAAGTTGGAAATGGCAGCCAATTGTACTCTTAAAGTGGCAGGAGAAGCTCCTTGGTGGAACAATTCTGTTAAAAACTGCAAGATCTTGTTCAAAGGAGCTATAACAGGGTCCAAATGCTGAGTATTTGCCCAGAATACAAAATGCTTCCATTTACTAGTGTAGGTCTTTGTAGTGGAAGCTTTATGAGAAGCTACTAGTATATCCTGAACTGCAGGTGAAAGATGATCAGACCTGGCTAAGTAGGGAAGCGGAGCAGCCAAGCTGCTATATGGAGTGACAAGAGGGAGGGATGGGGAGCCCCTGACGAGTGGGTCAGTAGATCTGGCTCCGGGTCCAGAATCCAGGGTCCCCGAATGCGGTGTGCCAGAAGAAAGGGGAACCAAATTTGACGAGGCCAGAATGGGGCAATGAGGATGATCATCCTTTGCAGGTTGTTGGCTCTCTGCAGAAACTTTGCAATCAGAGGGAAGGGAGGAAAGGTGTACAGGAGACCCGGGGGCCAATCGTGCACCAGCGCGTCCCTGGGGATTTCCCCTGGAGGGGGTAATAGGGCAAAGTAGCTCCTGCACTTGGCGTTCATTGGAGACGCAAAAAGGTCGCAGGAAGGCTGGCCCCACTTGCGAAATATCTTCTTCGCAACTGACTGTTTGAGGGACCACTCGTGAGGCAGCAGGATTGCTCTGCTCAGCCTGTCGGCTATGACGTTGGATGACCCCGGGATATGCGTTGCGATCAGAAAGCGACCCGTGGACTCCGCCCATTGCCAAATTCTCATGGCCTCTCTGCACAGCTGATAGGACTTGGTTCCCCCTTGCTTGTTTATGTACCAGACTACAGACATGTTGTCCGTCTGAACTGCAATAGTTCCTAGAGGAAGAAGGGGAGCAAAGTGTTGCAACGCTAGGAACACTGCCCTCAACTCTAGAACATTGATGTGCAGATTGTACTCTAAATTGGTCCATTCGCCTTGGACTGTCTGTCCCTGAAAAATGCCCCCCCACCCTATCAGGGAAGCGTCCGTGGTCACCGTAGCTGTCGGCGTGGGTAGCACAAATGGTCTTCCTCTGGAGAGGTTGCAAGTCTGAAGCCACCAGACTAGGTGTGATTTGCATGTGTTTGTAATCAGAATTTCGTGTGTCAGAGGTAGCTGTTGGAACGACCATTGTGCAAACAGTAGCCATTGCAGAACTCTCATGTGCAGTCTTCCCAATGGTATCGCAATGAGAGAAGCTGCCATGAGGCCCAAAACCTTTAGTACCAGTTTTGCTGGGGACTTTCTGGATGACAGAAGAAGAGATATGTGGGTTTGTAATGAAGCTATCCTTTCTGGAGGAAGTCTTAGAATCAAGTGACGTGTATCTAATTCCGCTCCTATGAATAAGATACGCTGTGATGGCTGTAGTAAAGATTTTTCGAAATTTACGGAAATTCCGAGGTGAACACAAGTTTGCAGAGTGTAATCCCTGGCCTGTATCAGTTGACGCTGGGTGGTGGCAGAAAGGAGCCAGTCGTCCAGATACGGAAACACCTGGAATCCTAGGCGTCTCAGGTGAGACGCTACCACTGCCATGCATTTGGTGAAAACCCTGGGGGCTGAGGTCAGACCAAAGGGCAGGGCTCGGAACTGAAAGTGACTGGCTCCCAGCCGGAAGCGCAAATGATCTCTGGACGCCCTGGCCATTTTGATGTGGTAGTATGCGTCCTTCAGATCTATTGAGCACATCCAGTCATCCTTCTGTAAGAATGGAAGGATCGATTGAAGCGTGACCATTCGGAACTTTTCTTTCTTGACGAAGGTATTGAGATTGCTTAGGTCCAGAATGGGCCTCCAGTCCCTGTCTCTTTGGAACTAAAAGAACCTTGAGTAAGTTCCGAATCCTCTTTGGTCCGCTGGGACTGGTTGGATGACTCTTTTTTCTAGCAGCTTTGAAATTTCTATAGCTGCTGGTTCTGGCAGATGGGGCGGCACATCTGGGAGTTTTCTCTTCGGAATGGGGTTGGATAGGAATGGTATTCTGTAACCTCTGGTAACAACGCTTTTTACCCATTTGTCTGTAGTAATGTTTTGCCAGGCCTGAGGGTATAAAGCTAAGCGACCCCCGACTGCCTCCAGAGCAGGACAGTCGGGCCTCCTCTCAGGAGTGCTGAAAAGGCTTACAAGGGGGGGTATCCCTGTCACCTTGATTTTGCGGACCCCCTCTGCCGCCAGGGCGGCGTCTTCCACCTCTGCCCCCTCCTCTGCCTCTAGAGGGGGCATCACCCTGTGTGCCTGGGAAAGAACCTTGGGGTTTTCGAAACCACATTTTTCCACCGCGTTGCCCTTTGGGGTACGGTCTGGATGGGGTGGAAAAACGGACTCCGACAGCAGACAGTCTTTCCCTCCTGTTCACACCGGGTAAGGGTTTCCTTTACTTTGGGGCCAAAGAGAGTGGCCCCGTCAAATGGGGCGTTAGTAAAGGAAGACTTGAAGGCTTCCGCAAATGAACATAAGCGCATCCAGGATTGTCTACGAAGAGCAATCGCTGAAGCTGCTGCCCTACTCGAACCTTCGGCTGCGTACGAGATCAGCCTCATGGACGAGTTTACAATGGATGTTAGGGTATTGAGTTGTGCTGTCACCTTCTCCGAGACAGCAGCATCTGTAGTACCCTGGAGGGTATCTCCCAACTCTTTGATTAGATCCCTCTGAAGCCATGTGAAGTGAGTCAAATAGTTCAGGGATCGCATAGAAAAAGCCGCTGAACTAAAAATGCGCTTCCCGTACCTGTCCATAGTCCTAGAATCTCTGTTAGGGGGATGGACAGATGAGGAAGATTCCGACATCTCCTTTTTCGTGGCCACTGCCACCACCATAGCGTCCACTGGAACTCCTTTCGTCAAATAAGCCTTGTCCTGGGGTGCAGTAATATATTTATTTGGCTTCCTAGGGACTGGCTCCACCGTGTCAGGAGCCTCCCATGCCCTTCGAGCAATCAGCTCCATTAACTCATCGAAGGGCAGAGTGACCCAGGAGGAGGAAGGGCGAGCACCAAATGCCTTCAGCAAGACTGACTCATCCTCAGAAGGGGGAAGGGACTGCCAGTCACCTCTCTGCTTTAGGATCTCCAAGATGTCAGAAAAAGAGACATCCTCTGAAGGTGACTTTGGGGACCCTTCTGACTCATCCAAGTCAGTATCGGATGTCAAAGATTCTTGTGGAGAATCTAAGTGTCTCCTCTTACACAATCTTTTCCTAGGGACTTCTTCGGGGGGAGCATCCGAAGAAGCCTCCGAGGAAGAGGGGGCACCCTCCAGGGGTGGCTGAGACACAGGTGCTCTACGCTTGGCTGTAGCCGTGGGTGCAGAGGAGGATAACGGACCTTTATGGGGGGGAGAAGCTGTATCTGCTGATGTGGTTGTCTGGGTAGACAACACCTTCCTCATGAGGTCGAAGGCCCCCGGGTCCCGAGTCGAGGCATCTCCCGGTTCCGAAGAAATGGGAAGAATCCCCGAAACAGGCGCCGAAGGCATCGACCCCGAGGACGGAACCGAGTCGATCCGAGCCGAGGCCCCGAGAGGGAGAGTCGGAACCGAAATATCGGTTCGACTCTCGGTCCCGGAACCCAGGATGGATCTTCGGTTCCGAGACTCCGGTATCAGATCCGACGGAGTCGAGGTGAACGGAGCCGACCGAGAAAAGGACGGTTCTGGCACCGAGGGTTCCACAATCAGTAGCTCAGCCTCTTCCGGCTCCGAAGACTGGACAGGTATCGGAGGAGGAACAGATGGAGACAGGGGAAGGCCTTCAAGTCTCGACACCAATTGAGAGGAGACCGAGATGAGTTTGGATAAGGCCATATTCTCCATTAACTTCTGCACCACGCGGTCTACATCAGAATCAGAGAGGGGCCTGGAAGAACGGGTCGAAGGAATCGAAGACGGAGCCGACCTCAACAGTGTCGGGGGAGGGAGCTCCATCACCGGTTCCAAGACTCGAGGCTCGGAAACTGACAACAGTTGAACACTCGGCCCCGAAGTCTGTGGAACCGGTGATCTAACTTTAGTCGAAGAGCTCGGAGCTGATGACTTGGGCTCCGACGTCTTCAATTCCTTCGAGGATTTGGATGACTGGTCTGAAGCATCCAGAGCCTCCTGAAAAGTAGGTTTTAACAAACCCTTGTCCATGAGTTTCCTGCGCCTATCTGTCATGACCCTCGCACTGAAAGAATGACAAATAGAGCAGTCTTCTTGCAAGTGGAGAGGGCCAAGACAGTAGACGCAGGAACTATGATTGTCAGTAACTGACATCTTTTGCCCACACTGGCAACGCTTGAACCCAGATTTAGCCTTTTCAGACATTTTATACCTAGAAAGTGAAAAGTCAAGTCCAGCAAAGAAGTCAAGTCCGGTGTAATTGTCAAATCCAGTACAGAAAAAATGTCAATCCAGTAGTCAATTCAAGAGAGGGGTGGTAGGCCCCGAGAAAAAACTCTAATAAGTTTAAATAAACTAACGGAACCGAGAATTCCTAGACCTTACCACACACACTCACTATCTCACTCACAACTTTTTTTAGAATAAAAGTTATTCTGAAAATACAAGAATAAAAGTTTAAATCTTATCTTTAGGTGCTCGAGCTCGACCCAGTGATGCGAACGCAGCAGCGGCAAACTAGATCTGAGGTAAAGGCAGAGGGGGATTGTGGGTATTAGGTTGTCTCGAGCTTCTTCTCGATGCAGAGCTTGCATGCGGCCGACACGGAGCCGAGGATCGGCTCCGAACCCAGGTGTAAGAACAAACGGCGAGATCGAACACTCTCACATCTATTTTTCACGAGTTTATCTACTACACATATCTGTGAATGGAAAACACAAAACTTAAGATGTATGCTAACTTTTAATCTCAACACTCCCAAGGTGAAAAATATTATTAAAAAATATTGGCCGATAATAAAAGACATTCAACATCTAAAAGGTTTATTATCAGAAACACCTATTTTTGGAGATAAAAGATCAGACAACTATTAAGTTATGATATAAGGTGCAACCACTCTCCATTTTCAGCTCTAAGAGCTCAAGAAAAGGTACATACAAATGGCAAAATAGTTCCTTTTGAAAGTTTATTGACAAATAAATCCTTTAAACATCCAGTGTCCAATAATAATTTTTTCATCAAAGCTTATGGCAATTGTGACGCCAAAACATAATATGTATGGCAAGATGCACATCCTGCCTCGCATATGTAGGAATGTAGGAATGACTAACATAAAATTCAAGGAATTAATTTGCACCATTCCTCTGATATCACAAGAAATATTTACACAAATGCTTTATATAGACATTTAAAAATACAAATCACACACACAGTTTTAAATTTTTAATATTGCAAGTTGTGATGCCACCAATTTCTTCTGGTAACAAAGCATCTCACTGAAATGGAGGAGATGAAATGGATTTTAAGACTTAGTGCACAGACTGAACTGGGATTAAATGAGGCTTTTTCTTTAAACCTCTATTACTTGATTTACAGCAACAGGTGTATTGATTCAAAGGATTATATTTAAGCAACATTGCAATGGATACATTGTAACAGCCTGAAGAAGCCCTAGGGCAAAAGTATTTTACTAGCTTGATTTTAAAGCATTAAAGTTTTGGTTAACAGATAGATGTAGTTCCAGAGTTTTAATTTCATTGTTTGGTTTGTGATCATTACTGCAATAGCCTTCACTCTATGGGTTACATCCTGCACACATAGCTCTCAACCTCTTAACATAAAAAAATGGGACAAAACCAATAATAATTGGGGGGTAGGGGGCAAAGCTCCCAAAATAGGGATACATTTTAAATATTGCTCTTATAAACATAGAAAGTTGCTAGAATAAAAGGTCTTGAATTACCATGCATTTTCTGAAGGATATGAGGTCTGAACCTCAAATGACTGTCATTATTTAGTGAATTCAGTCCTCACTTATTTGCCTCAAAAATCCAGTGAATCACAAATTCTATGAGGAACGGACCAAAAATATGAGGCAAAAATTTGAACATTCTGCTAAAATCTGTACAGTTGAGAGGTATGCCTGCACAGGATATAACAGCCTGCCAGCTTCCAAAACTTAAACCTTCTATGGGCCCAGACCATAGGTAGCTCAAGCACAGCTATAGAAACCTGTAGTCTGGATGCCAATCTCTTCAGTGCTTTCATGTCAAATATGAGAGGGAGTCTAGAGTCTTGAAACTGGACAATGGTGGGTAAATAAGATTCAGTGTCCACACCCTGGCAACAACAAAAAAACGATACCAAAAAAATAAGGAGGCTGGAGGGAGGAAGCAGCTACTGCTGCAGTGATCATTCAAACATCTGTTTTGGTAAGTTTACTTACACAACTGTACCATGCTCATTATTTGATCACTGCTGCAGTAGCCTTAGCTAAAGGAGGATTGAGGGTCCAGGAGCCCTAGAAGAAAGATTAGTTTGCAAGGAAAACTCAGTCTTTATGGAAAATGGGATAAGGTTGACACACCATGGCAGCTTGCCTCCTTGGCATTTTTCTGAATGTCTGCTTGCCAGATATTTGCTGGATCTGCTTATTTTGCTTTTTATAAAATGGTACTGAAATAGCTGAGAGAAACCTTTAACAAACTTGGAGAAGGAAGGCTGAAAAATCCGAGTCACCCTTTGAACCAGTTTTCCTCTGTGATCACACTTTTTCAGAACTTCAGCAGCAGATGGTCCAAAAACAACCTCCCTATCCAAAGGAGAATTCAAAATTTCAGCTTTAATATACCCAGATAAATTTTAAGAATGCAACTATGCAAACCATATAACAGTTCCAGTAGCAACTACTGTGGAAGGGGGATCAGTTGAGTTATAAGCACACTTCAGAGAGTATTTAGTCACCTGAGACAAAGAAGCAATAAGATTATTTATAGAAAATGTTTCCTCCGAAGAGTGAAAAGTGGCTGTAATGTCCCTCATACTCTCAAGCGATGTAAACAAAAACTTTAACATGTGAGCTTGACAATTAAAAAATCTCATAATAAGTGTGGCTGAAGTATACATTTTTTCCTCAAAATCTGTCAAGGCTTTCCCATCCTTATCAGAGGGGGAGAGATTAGCATTTACTAAATGTTAAATGGTAGCAGGATTTGCCATGGAAATCACTGCAGAGTCAGATCTGGGATTTAAAAATAAAAATGTTTAAGACCAAGGAACTTTATAAAAGCTATTAGCCTTCTTAGGGGCTGCAGGCAAGCTGTCATGCATGTCACTGGCTGCAATAATAACATCACCAAAACTTGAAGAAGGCACTGGAGTGTCGTTATGTTCCCATTTAAACAATTTGTTAATTCTAGATATTATTTCAGAAAAAGAACATTCTTCTAAGAGACAATCAGAATAAACAATCTCCTTAGAATCAGAATCAGTCACATGAGGTGTAAAATCAGAAGCCATTTCCTCAAAACCATTTCCTTGTACATCATACTAGGAATCTTCAGAAAATGAAGAACTCCTTTTTCTTTTACCAGTAAAAACAGGCTAAAAGGGATCAATATCCTGAATTAAGCCCTGAGCTAAACCCAACACATCATTCCTATGTAAAGTAATTGAGCTAGAGCAAGATAAAAGTTTAACTTTATGCTTCTTCTTAACAGGAACTTCCACAGAAGCAGATCAACTCGTCAAGCTTATCATCCCAGGGAACAGGCATCCCACTCCATCTAGGCAGAGAGGCAACCTTCTTCGGAGACTGACAAGAGTAGTTCTACGCCCACTAAGGACACTAACAGCTGCAAAGGACATGTCTACTAGTCTGTGGTGGCTGAAGGGACTACACCAGAAGAAACTAAGTAACAAGTTGAGTGGTCTGAGGAAACAGTAATGGTCACAGCAGAGAAACCCATCTGTAGCTGAGGCAAATTTGTAGTATTATGAAGTGGCAAAGGCTGTTTGGAAATGTTTTTCTTTTTGCGGCTTGAGGAAGGAAGAACTGAGGAACCAGAAAGTTGGTCCATGGTAAAGCCAGTAATAAAGCCTTTAGTCTGTAACAGCAGCCAGTAAAAGGCTATGTATCAAAAGGATAGTGATTTCACATAAAACACAGTGAAAAACACAGTGTATACATAACCGAGCCCCTAAACACAGTTTCATAAAAATGTTCACGTCAAAAAACAAAATTAAACTATACATTACTAGGTTGTTATAGTAAACTAAAAAGAAAAGCCACAGACTTTTACTGACTGAAAATGTCAAGTGACAGTTCAGTAAACGTTTCTGTCATAAAATACAGTGTGGAAAGTTTTTTTTTTCTAGAGAAAAATTATGTGCCCAGCAATGAAGAAACACTAGCCAACTGTAAATCCTCAAAAGCCTGCAAAGAACAGTGCTCACTGGCAGTAGGAAAGTTCTGAAGGACTTGGCACCCAGACCACTGACTTTCTACAGCTCTTCTCAAGCAGTCAGTGGTCTGGGTGTATGGAAATTGCTCTTAAGCTTTTGAAGCTGGGCAGCTATTATATCCTGTGCAAGATGTATAACTAAGTTTACTGCAGCAGTCATCAAATAGGTCCATAGGTTCATAGGTGTGTACTAGACTAAATAACCTGGTGTCTTTACAAACCTAGCCCCAAAAAATTGCCCAGGCACCGTGCCACCCGATGTTAGTTCACAGTGCCCCTATTCATTAGGACAACTAGAGTGATCCCGGAGGTGAACTTTCTGTTACCCATCCACTCATCAAGATTTCTCTTGAAGAGGACCAGTGAGGTGCTCTGCTTGACATGAACGGAAAGCTTATTCCACAGTATGGGCAGTCTTTGGGCGATGAACCTGTCCCTCCAGCATTTTCTGTTAATTGTAGTAATGAAGTTGTGATCTCTGGAGCGTGTGGCACAGGGGGATTGGTATTTCTTTAGGTGTAGCATTTCAAGTAGGGCTGGGTCGGGCATGGCTTTGTCAGTCAAGCAGACACCACCTCTAAGTAGACAATAAGAGACTGAGAACAGCTGAAATTTCTTGAGTCTGTCCGTGTAGGATGTGTTTAATGCCTAGGATCCTTTTTGTGAGGTACTTTTGTGGCCTCTCCATCTGTTGTAGGTGTCTGGTCAGGTACATGCCAAATGGGGTGTTACATTCGATGACTGGTCTAATGAGGGATGAGTAGAGAGGGATAATGACCTCTTACTTCCTGGATGTGAAACCTTTGCTTATAAGATGTGCCACATAGAAGGACTTTCTGACCACAGTGGTAATGTGGTGGTTGAAGGTGAGGTGGCTTTTGACCTTGGTGCCCAGATCTCTTATGGCCCCTTCAGTGTTCAGTGGGCTCCCATCAACATGGTAATTCATGGGAACTGAGTTTTTTCCAAAAGGGGGTGATAATGCATTTTTGGCATTAAGCTTCAGGCCACGGTTCCGACACCAGTCATTGGTCTCAAAGAGGTCCTTTTGTAGGATGTCTGCATCACTTGGGGAGTTGATAATGACTCCTAGCTTTCAGTCATCAGTGAACTTGGTTAGCTAGAGTCCTTCTGTGTTGGCCTGGACTTCTGAGAAGTACATGCCAAACAGGAGATGGCCGAGGACCGAGACCTGTGGGACTCCACTTGTGACAGGTCAACAGTCTGACTTGGAATCTGCAACTTCACTCTGTGGGTCCAATCTGTAAGCCAGTTTGCAACCCACCTAGTGATGTAAGGATTGATGCCTAGTTTGGTGAGTTTATCAATGATACCTGAGTGGGAAATGGTATCAATGGCCTTGCCCAGGTTGAGGAAGGCTGTATGCAAAGCCAGCCTTACCCTCATCCACAGCCTTGGTGACTGCCTCGAAGAAGTTAACCAGGTTTAGCAGGCAGGCTGTCTCCTTGACAAAGTCAAACTGTATGGGGTCAAGAGTTTGGAGATTGCCTATATCTTTGTTAAACAGGTCCATAATGATGCGCTCCATAGCTTTGCATAACAGAGTTGTTAGGCTAATGGGCCAATAGTTCCCCCACATTATTAAAGACTCGTGGCACTGCCTTGAAAAATTAAGAGAATTTAATAAGAATTATAGAGGAGAAAAGTTTTTTATGATAACAATAGATGTCATTAATCTATTTAGCATCATACCACACAAAGAAGGCTTAGAGTATTTTGAAAAAATTTTGGAAAAATACAGTGGACATCACACTGTTAAAAGAAAATTATTAGTAGACTTTATGGAAATGATACTAAACAACAATTATGTCATCTTGGAAGGAGAACATTACAAACAATGTAGAGGTGTTGCTATGGGGGCCAGATGTGCCCCCATTTATGCCAACTTAGTGTTAGCACTTTGGGAGATTGAACAAGTATTTGTATCACACTTCTGGGAGAAAATTATCTTATATGTAAGATTTTTAGATGACATTTTGGTTTTTTGGAAGGGAGAAGAAGGTGAAATACGAGAATTTATGTGTTTCTTAGAAAATAGTACCAATTTTTTAAAGTTTACTTTCCAAATAAACCATGATCAATGTGATTACTTAGACATCAGAATGTATAACAAGGATGGAAGGATAGAATCTAACATTTTTCGTAAAAAAACTTACTCAAACAGTTATTTACACTACGACAGTAATCATCCCCACTTTCAAAAAAGGAATTTGGTGAAAGGCCAATTAGTCAGACTTTCTCGTATTATTAGTGAAGACCAAAATTTTGAGGTTGAAATTCAATACTTGCATAATATGTTTAGTGACAGAGGTTACCCACTAAATTTGTTACACTCCCTGACCAAAGAAGTTTTGAGAGACAGGGATACAAAGTACAAACCTATAATTATTAGTGGAGAATATATGAGGCCGAAGGAACAAGACTCAAATAATAAGAAGGATTCATTTATTTTACCATACAACACAAATTCTAAAGCAATAATGACAATATTAAACGACACATGGAAAAGTGTAATAAATAATAGCTGGGAAGTCAAAGAAACACTTGGCTTATACCCAACAGTTACACATAGTAGGGGCATGAATATGAAAGAGATGTTTGAAAGCAGGGTACAAGGAGAGACTATATCCAGAATGAAAAAATGTGGATTTTGTAAAAGTTGTAAATATATAAATGATGGACCTTATTGTACCGTGTACAACTATGGAAAAACACTTAAATGCCCAGGTATATGTAACTGTAACACTAAATGGGTTATTTATATGGCCAGCTGTATTTCATGCCCAGCATATTACATAGGTAAGACTAAGAGAAAATTACACAGTAGAATAATGGAACATGTTAGGGATGTGAAAAACAAAAAAGAAACAAACGCCCTCTACATACATAGTACCACATGTATTAATTATAAAAGATTCATCTTTTTTATTATTGATAGAATTTACAACCCCGAGGAAAAAGAAGGGGACTTGGATAATTTATTGTTAACTAAAGAATGCTTGTGGCAACTTCATTGTAATGCTAGTACAACACCGGGTCTGAATGGCCATATTAGTATTGCAAGTATTTTGAAACAAAAGTCAATAACTGTTTAATTGGAATTTTATATATCATATTCAAATATGGTTGGAACGAAAGTCTATGAATATTGTTTTGCATGAATTACATATAATATATATTTTAAACATTTTAAATATTTTAAGATTAGAATTTATTTATTTAATATATACATATATGAAAAATT
>NC_056741.1:831871387-831906568 GCF_019279795.1 Protopterus annectens | reverse complement strand
ATCCTGCTTTCTCCTGCTAACCTGGTGCCCTTGGGCATTCTGAGACAGTGTGGAACTGTCTAATGTACACAGACAACCCTCTGCTCCTCTTACCTCCCAACACTCATACATGTGAGAAATGCACTTATATCACCAAACTGGAAGCACTGCATGCTCCAACCAAGACCAGACTAGCTGGTCAAGAGGAGAATGTCAACATCTGCAGCTCACTACATAAAACATACAGCTCTCCAAAACACCAACCATCATAACCCACACATAGAAACACAAACCATACACCCACCTTCATGGAGGCTCTCAATAAAAATTTACCAAAACAACAGAGACCCCCGAGACAGAAATGCATTCGACCACAACACAACACCAACCACAGAACACATAGCTCACCACCACATTGTGCCCCTCAACCTAAGCCCTTAAGGCAAAACACTTTGCCCAATGTACTAATCATAGGAGACTCAATTGTGAGGCACACTGATGTCCCACTCACTAGGTTGAACAAGGAGAAGGTGACAGTCAGTTGTCTATCAGGTGCCAGGATCCGCCACATAACACATGCTCTCAGGTCACTCCACAACAAGTACAAATAGGACTCAGTCATTGTCCATGTGGGTGTGAATGACCTGAGAAGTACCTCCCTGGACTACATGAAAAGAGATGTGATGGAACTCTCGGATTATGTGGCACAGACAGGTATGACCGTAGCCCTGAGCAGTATTGTAACGTCACCCAGAATGATACCACAGTACAAGCAGAAAATGATTGACTTCAACAATTGGCTAAGTTTCTGGTGTCATTCTAAGGGAATCCAGTATCTGTCTGCCTAGGACGACATGACTGACAGACCTTGATGCTTTTCCAGAGACGGCCTGCATCTGTCACCCCTGGGATTCCGGGTACTGGTTAAGGCTCTTGCCACCCCTATAGTGCCTTTTTAGGCAGCATTCCAAAGACCAAAACTCCACCATAACAGCTACAAACAAATCCAATCGGGGGTCATGCTGCTCAATGCTAGAAGTCTAAATGTCAAGATGCACTCGCTCGAAGCTCTCCTCAAAATGGAAAATGTCAACATCTGTGCTGTAACAGAGACCTAGTTTAAAGAGGCAGAAAGCACCCCTGCGCTCCCACGCTAAAACTCATTCCATACCTTTCAACCCCAGAATACATCCGGAAGCTCCAAAGGCGGCGCTGTCTCCATATTCTTAAAGAATACACGCACCTCTAGACTGGTAACCCAGCATAATGCATCTGAGATACTTCAGGTACAACTAACACTGGGTAAGATGGTGATTCAAGTCATAGCTTGCTACAGAACCCAAAATATGTCCCTAGACTCTCACTCCAAGTTCCTAAGCACCCTGGAATTTATCAAGGTCCAACTCAATACTCATACTGGGTGACTTCAACTACCGTTCCATCAACTGGGAAAACTATTCAAATACCAATGTACAGGCCCAACACTTTCTGGAATTTATCAGTTCCAATGCCTTTGACCAGCTCATTCTGACCCCCACTAGAGGAAGCAACATCCTCAAGCTGGTCATCACCAACATGGGAGACCATTGTTCTACACCTATAGCCAATTCCTCCCTGGTTAAATCCAACCACAAACTGATCACCATGGAAATCTCCATCTCGCCTACAACCCCCACTACGATGATCACCCTGAAAAACTTCTCTAAAGTCGACTTTGGGCTCCTAAAAACAGAGGTGGCTAACTTCTTGGCACCCATGCCAATGGAAGATAGTTGCATGACTACCTTATCATACACCAATGCACTGTATGAGCATGTACACAAATGCATGGACCTTGTTATACCAAATAGAACTAAGACGCTCTCCTCCAAAAAAGGAAGCCAATCTGGTGGTCCCCAGCCATCAGTAAACTCTACAACAGAAGGAAGAAACTTGCAGAAAAAATGAAATCACAAGACTGGAAAACCTCCCTTATCAGTCTCAAAAAAAGCTGAGATCCTTTAACAAATCTTCTAAAGCCAGTTATGAAGGCAGAATTGCGGCTGCCATCAAAAACAATCACAAAGCCTTCTATAGTTATATCAAAAAACTCCAAGGCAATACCCAGATCAGCTATGAGTTATTGCAAATGGCCCCTCCTATACTGAGCCAACAGATATAGCCAGCATACTGGCCAACAGATTTAGTGCCAACTTTACCCCTCTCCCCTCCCCAAGGGCCCTATCACAATACCAGAAGAAAGCCTGGTACCCATCATTTCTGTCACACATGTAAAAACTACATTGTCCAAAGCCAATAATACAGCATCCATGGGACCTGATAATATTCCTGGCTGTGTCTTACATGAGCTACAAAACAAACTGGCACTACATCTGTGTGCCCTATTCAGTCACAGCCTTACCTCAGGCTATGTCCCTAATGAATGGCCCACTGCTACAGTCATCTTGCTCCATAAAAGGGGAGCAACTACAGACCCTGGGAACTATTGGCCCATTAGCCTAACGACGCTGTTATGCAAAGCTATGGAGTGCATCATTATGGACCTGTTTAACAAAGATATAGGCAATCTCCAAACTCTTGACCCCTCACAGTTTGACTTTATCAAGGGGAGATCCTGCCTGCTAAACCTGGTTAACTTCTTCGAGGCAGTCACCAAGGTTGTGGATGAGGGTAAGGCTGTGCATACAGCCTTCCTCAACCTGGGCAAGGCCATTGATACCATTTCCTACTCGGGTATCATTGATAAACTCACCAAACTAGGCATCAATCCTTACATCACTAGGTGGGTTGCAAATTGGCTTACAGACTGAACCCACAGAGTGAAGTTGCAGATTCCAAGTCAGACTGTTGACCTGTCACAAGTGGAGTCCCACAGGTGTCGGTCCTTGGCCATCTCCTGTTTGGCATCTACTTCTCAGAAGTCCAGGCCAATACAGAAGGACTCTAGCTAACCAAGTTCACTGATAACTGCAAGCTAGGAGTCATTATCAACTCCCCAAGTAATGCAGACAGCCTACAAAAGGACCTCTTTGAGACCAATGACTGGTGTCGGAACCATGGCCTGAAGCTTAATGCCAAAAATGCATTATCATCCCCTTTTGGAAAAAACTCAGTTCCCATGAATTACCATGTTGATGGGAGCCCACTGAACACTGAAGGGGCCATAAGAGATCTGGGCACCAAGGTCAAAAGCTACCTCACCTTCGACCACCACATTGCCACTGTGGTCAGAAAGTCCTTCTACGTGGCACATCTTATAAGCAAAGGTTTCATATCCAAGAAGTAAGAGGTCATCATCCCTCTCTACTCGTCCCTCATTAGACCAGTCATCGAATGTAACACCCCATTTGGCATGTACCTGACCAGACACCTACAACAGATGGAGAAGCCACAAAAGTACCTCACAAAAAGGATCCTAGGCATTAAACACGTCCTACACGGACAGACTCAAGAAACTTCAGCTGTTCTCAGTCTTTTATTGTCTACTTAGAGGTGGTGTCTGCTTGACTGACAAAGCCATGCCCGACCCAGCCCTACTCGAAATGCTACACCTAAAGAAATCCCAATCCCCCTGTGCCACACGCTCCAGAGATCACAACCTCATTACTACAATTAACAGAAAATGCTGGAGGGACAGGTTCATCGCCCAAAGACTGCCCATACTGTGGAATAAGCTTCCCATTCATGTCAAGCAGAGCACCTCACTGGCCCTCTTCAAGAGAAATCTTGACGAGTGGATGGGTAACAGAAAGTTCACCTCCGGGATCACTCTAGTTGTCCTACTGAATAGGGGCACTGTGAACTAACATCGGGTGGCACGGTGCCTGGGCAATTTTTTTGGGCTAGGTTTGTAAAGGCTCCAGGTTATTTAGTCTAGTACACACCTATGAACCTATAGACCTATTTGATGACTGCTGCAGTAGACTTAATTATAAATCTTGCACAGGATATTGCCCAGCTTCCAAAGCTTAAGAGCAATTTCCATACACCCAGACCACTGACTGCTTGAGAAGAGCTGTAGAAAGTCAGTTGTCTGGGTGCCAAGTCATTCAGAACTTTCCTACTGCCAACAAGCACTGCTCTTTGCAGGCTTTTGAGGATTTACAGTTGGCTAGTGTTTCTCCATTGCTGGGCACATAATTTTCCTCTAGAAAAAAAAAAAACTTTCCACACTGTATTTTATGACAGAAGTGTTTACTGAACTGTCACTTGAAATTTTCAGTCAGTAAAAGTCTGTGGCTTTTCTTTTTAGTTTACTATAAAAACCTAGTAAAGGTATAGTTTTATTTTGTTTTTTGACGTGAACATTTTTATGAAACTGTGTTTAGGAGCTCGGTTATGTATACACTGTGTTTTTCACTCTGTTTTATGTGAGATCACTATCCTTTTGATACATAGCCTTTTACTGGCTGTTGCTACAGACTAAAGGCTTTATTACTGGCTTTACCATAGACCAACTTTCTGGTTCCTCAGTTCTTCCTTCCTCAAGCCACAAAAAGAAGAACATTTCCAAACAGCCTTTGCCACTTCATAATACTACAAATTTGCCTCAGCTACAGATGGGTTTCTCCGCTGTGACCATTACTGTTTCCTCAGACCACTCAACTTGTTACTTAGTTTCTTCTGGTGTAGTCCCTTCAGCCACCACAGACTAGTAGATATGTCCTTTGCAGCTGTTAGTGTGTCCTTAGTGGGTGTAGAACTACTCTTGTCAGTCTCCGAAGAAGGTTGCCTCTCTGCCTAGATGGAGTGGGATGCCTGTTCCCTGGGATGATAAGCTTGACAAGAGTTGATCTGCTTCTATGGAAGTTCCTGTTAAGAAAAAGCATAAAGTTAAACTTTTATCTTGCTCTATCTCAGTTACTTTACATAGGAATGATTTGTTGGGTTTAGCTCAGGGCTTAATTCAGGATCTTGATCCCTGTTAGCCTGTTTTTACTGGTAAAAGAAAAAGGAGTTCTTCATTTTCTGAAGATTCCTAGTATGATGTACAAGGAAATGGTTTTGAGGAAATGGCTTCTGATTTTACACCTCATGTGACTGATTCTGATTCTAAGGAGATTGTTTATTCTGATTGTCTCTTAGAAGAATGTTCTTTTTCTGAAATAATATCTAGGATTAACAAATTGTTTAAATGGGAACATAACGACACTCCAGTGCCTTCTTCCAGTTTTGGTGATGTTATTATTGCAGCCAGTGACATGCCTGACAGCTAGCCTGCAGCCCCTAAGAAGGCTAATAGATTTTATAAAGTTCCTTGGTCTTACACATTTTTATTTTTAAATCCCAGATCCGACTCTGCAGTGATTTCCATGGCAAATCCTGCTACCGTTTAACATTTAGTAAATGCTAATCCCTCCCCCTCTGATAAGGATGGGAAAGCCTTGACAGATTTTGGGGAAAAATGTATACTTCAGCCACACTTATTATTAGATTTTTTAATTGTCAAGCTCACATGTTAAAGTTTTTGTTTACATCGCTTGAGAGTATGAGGGACAGTACAGCCACTTTTCACTCTTCGGAGGAAACATTTTCTATAAATAATCTTATTGCTTCTTTGTCTGAAGTGACTAAACACTCTCTGAAGTGTGCTTATAACTCAGCTGATCCCCCTTCCACAGTAGTTGCTACTGGAACTGTTATATGGTTTGCATAGTAGCATTTTTAAAATTTATCTGGGTATATTAAAGCTGAAATTTTGAATTCGCCTTTGGATAGGGAGGTTGTTTTTGGACCATCTGCTGCTGAAGTTCTGAAAAAGTGTGATCACAGAGGAAAACTGGTTCAAAGGGTGACTCGGATTTTTCAGCCTTCCTTCTCCAAGTTTGTTAAAGGTTTCTCTCATCTATTTCAGTACCATTTTATAAAAAGCAAAATAAGCAGATCCAGCAAATATCAGGCAAGCAGACATTCAGAAAAATGCCAAGGAGGCAAGCTGCCATGGTGTGTCAACCTTATCTCATTTTCCATAAAAACTGAGTTTTCCTTGAAAACTAAGCTTTCTTCTAGGGCTCCTGGACCCTCAATCCTCCTTTAGCTAAGGCTACTGCAGCAGTGATCAAATAATGAGCATGGTACAGTTGTGTAAGTAAATTTACCAAAACAGATGTTTGAATGATTACTGCAGCAGTAGCTGCTTCCTCCCTTCAGCCTCCTTATTTTTTTGGTATCTTTTTTTGTTGTTGCCAGGGTGTGAACACTGAATCTTATTTACCCACCATTGTCCAGTTTCAAGACTCTAGACTCCCTCTTATATTTGACATGAAAGCACTGAAGAGATTGGCATCTAGACTACAGTTTCTATAGCTCTGCTTGAGCTACCTATGGTCTGGGCCCATAGAAGGTTTAAGTTTTGGAAGCTGGCAGGCTGTTATATCCTGTGCAGGCATACCTCTCAACTGTACAGATTTTAGCAGAAGGTCCAAATTTTTGCCTCATATTTTTGGTCTGTTCCTCATAGAATTTGTGATTCACTGGATTTTGAGGCAAATCAGTGAGGACTGAATTCACTAAATAATGACAGTAATTTGAGTTTCAGACTTCATATCCTTCAGAAAATGCTTGGTAATACAAGACCTTTTATTCTAGCAACTTTCTATGTTTATAAGAGCAATATTTAAAATGTGTCCCTATTTTGGGGGCTTTGCCCCCTACCCCCCAATTATTGTTGGTTTTGTCCCAATTTTTTATGTTAAGAGGTTGAGAGCTATGTGTGCAGGATGTAACCCATAGAGTGAAGGCTATTGCAGTAATGATCACTAAACCAAAAAATGAAATTAAAACTCTGGAACTACATCTATCTGTTAACCAAAACTTTAATGCTTTAAAATCAAGCTAGTAAAACACTTTTGCCCTAGGGCTTCTTCAGGCTGTTACAATGTATCCATTGCAATGTTGCTTAAATATAGTCCTTTGAATCAATACACCTGTTGCTGTAAATCAAGTAATAGAGGTTTAAAGAAAAAGCCACATTTAATCCCAGTTCAGTCTGTGCACTAAGTCTTAAAATCCATTTCATCTCCTCCATTTCAGTGAGATGCTTTAAGTTACCAGAAGAAATTGTCTGGCATCACAACTTGCAATATTAAAAATTTAAAACTGTGTGTGTGATTTGTATTTTAAATGTCTATATAAAGCATTTGCGTAAATATTTATCTTGATATCAGAGGAATGTTGCAAATTCATTCCTTGAATTTTATGTTAGTCATTCCTACATAGAATGCGAGGCAGGATGTGCATCTTGCCATACATATTATGTTTTGGTGTCACAATTGCCATAAGCTTTGATGAAAAAATCATTATTGGACACTGGATGTTTAAAGGATTTATTTGTCAATAAACTTTCAAAATGAACTATTTTGACATTTGTATGTACCTTTTCTTGAGCTCTTAGAGCTGAAAATGGAGAGTGGTTTCACCTTATATCATAACTTAAAAGTTGTCTGATCTTTTATTTCCAAAAATAGGTGTATTTGATAATAAACCTTTTAGATGTTGAATGTCTGTTATTATCGGCCAATATTTTTTAATAATATTTTTCACCTTGGGAGTGTTGAGATTAAAAGTTAGCATACATCTTAAGTTTTGTGTTTTCCATTCACAGATATGTGTAGTAGATAAACTTGTGAAAAATAGTTCAACTTCAACAATAATTAACAATACTAACGATTTCCTAGCTCAATTAGCACAATGGTCTGCAAATAATACTCTGAACAACCACCTACTTGTGACACTGGATGTTGACTCATTATTCACCAAGATACCACATCAGGTGGGAATACAATCAATAAGTAAATATTTACATGAACATACGCAATATACACAGTTGCACATTGCCTTACTATGTAAATTATTAGAGATGATACTAAAAAATAACATTTTCCTTTTCCAGAATCAATTATATATACAAGAAAAAGCAGTAGTGGCCAACACATTTACCAACATAGTAATGTATATATGGGAGAAGGAGTACATCTTAAATTCAAATCCATTTTATGAACAAATAGTGTTTTTAAGTGCTTTTTTGATTACTTATTTATTATTTGGCATGAAGATGAAATTTTCTTGGATACCTTTTTTAATTGTATATCTACAACTACTGGTGTTTTCTCGTTTAAAAAGGAATGTTCTAATGAAGAAATTAATTTCCTCAATATTAAATTGATAAAAACCATGGATGGAAAAACATAAAAAAAAAAAAAAAATAGTAAAGAACACATATCTTCATTGCATGAGTATGCACCCCCCCCCCCCCGCATATGTTTGAAAATATAGTTCAGAATCAACTCAATACAGTAGCAAACTTAAATACAACTCATGTTAAAATAAAAGAACAACTTGATTCAACAGCATGTGATTTTATTTAGAGAAAATATAATAGAACTGAGGTACAAAAAAGTTCAAGAAAATATAATATTAAATCGTCAAACAGATGCTAAAGCTATTTTTCACATGAGTCCATCTACTACACAAATCTGTGAATGGAAAACACAAAAATTAAGATGTATGCTGCTTTTAATCTCAACACTCCCAAGGTGAAAGATATTATTAAAAAATATTGGCCGATGCCAACAGAAATTCAACATCTAAAAGGTTTATTATCAGAAAAAAACTATTTTTGGATATAAAATATCAGACAACTTAAAGAATAAGTTCTGCTATAAGGAACAACCACTCTCCGTTTTCAGGTTTACGAGTTCAGAAAAGGTACATACAAATGTCAAAATTGTTCCTTTTGTAAGTTTTTTGACACAAGAAAATCCTTTAAACATCCAATGTCCAATAAAGATTTTTTTCATCAAAGCTTATGGTAGTTGTGACACCAAAAACAAAATATACAAGGGAAGATGCACATCCTGCCATGCATTCTACATAGGAATGACTAACAGAAAATTCAAGGAATGAATTTGCAACCATATATCTGATATCAATAGAAATATCTACACAAATACTTTATGTAGACATTTAAAAGATACAAATAACACACACAGTTTTAAATTTTTAATATTGCAAGTTGTGGTGCCACCAATTTGTGGTAGCGACTCAAAGTATCTCACTGAAATGGAGGAGACGAAATGGATTTTAAGACTTAGTGCACAGACTAAATCAGGATTCAATGAAGCTTTCTCTTTAAAACCTGTGTTACATGATTTGAAAAACAGGTACATTGACTCAAAGCACTATATTTAAGCAACGTTGCAATAGATACATTGTATCAGCCTGAAGTAGCTCTAGGGTGAACGTGTATTTTCTAGAGCAATTTTAAAGCATTAAAGTTTTGGTTAACAGACAGCTATGGTTCCAGAGATTTAATTTAACATTTTGGTTTTCGTTGCACAATTGGAACTTGGATTTACTGTTCATCATACATTTCTGATTTTGCAGCAATGATCATTCAAACATACACTGTTAATGTAAGTTTACTTACACAACTGTACATTGTGCTTTACAGGTGGAACTTGATAACAATAGAAAAAGTGAAGTGTAAACTGTTCCATGATTTATATTTTACATCTTTATTAAAAATATATAGAAGTGTCTCTCTCACTGTCTCTCTATTTGGATAAATTCATGTGTACTGCATTTTATCAGAAAGTCCAATGAAATAGTATGCATGGGAAACCACTTTTTTGTGAGTTCAGTTTTTTATTTGATTTATTTTATGACTATAATCACTAGGCTATAATAAAGCAACCATACTGTGTTTATTGTATGTCTACTCTGAACTCAAATAGTTTTTGTCTTACACCTTGCCTAAATGATGCATCCAAGAGCTGCTGTACACAGTGCACAAATATACCTAAGGACAACAGCTTTGCAAGATTAGTTCATAAAAGCTTTCTCTTGTCATGCAGATTGATTTACTTTGGTCATATGACAATACTCTTGCACAATACCTAAAAGCCACATCACATGAAAGACAGTTTTCCTTTTAGAATGCTTTGTTTTTGTGTTTCCAATAGTCTGTAGAAAAGAAGTGAAAATAATATTTGTGGCACCATTATGAGTTCTCAGGTTTTACACATAATATTATAAGTATTCATAATGAGTAGTTGCAGACAGACTTGCAAAAATATGTTAGTACATATTACATGGTCATACTTATTAAGACAGAACTATGAGTGTATGTGCTGTCTGATATTCTGACATGCAGATATCTAAACTATAACAGGACTTAAATGGCTGACTGCCAACACCTTAACTCTTTATCCTGCTAAAAGTTTTTTGTCTTGTAAGATCACACCACAATGTATGTGTTTGTCTTTTAGCACATTTCATTGTAACAAAGCATTTCATAAGTATTTTTCTCTTATCTGCAGTATCTTATTGCTGTTATTGTTGTAGTTATAGGTGTAGTTAAATTCCTTTTCTGGGGTTTATAACATTTTTATTGTCTTTCCAGTTAAGCTTGTTTAAAATGTGTTGAATTCAGCTTGGTTGTGGACCTCATTTCTGTTTTTTTAATTCTGAATGTTCTAAATGGCACAGTAGCTAAATTACTTCAATATCAGATTACTTTTTTCTAGTCTGTCATAGTCATAGTTTAATAATCTACCTACTGCTGATTCTTCTCCTCTTAACCTGAAGTTCTCCTTTGTAGACTTGCCTTCTACTCTCTATTGATATTTTTTTCTTCTCCTCCTCTCCCCTTCTCCTCTTTTATTTCCTTCTTTCTTTTTCAGCTTGATTGCTCTCTATTCCCCCCCCCCCCACTTACGTGGCTCATGTCCTGTTCGCCCGATACCTGTTTTTTCTCCTTTCCTGGTCCGTACCTTCTTGCACCCTCTTTCCCCGCCCTCCATTACCTCACATCCTTCTATGAACCTATCAAATACACCCTCTCCCTTGTGCCGCCATCTTTGAATCCTTGTCTCTTCTGGCTGCTGCGTGTCCCTGGAGTGTGGAGGTTGCACGTATTGTAAGTGCGTGCTCAGTATACTGATGTTACCATTGTATGTGTTTTTGCCTTATTGTGTTTTTAACTTTCTAAGTCTGCCTGAGGCTGTAACTGCTCTCTGCTGTTAAATATGACATGAAAGTTTGTTGACTACTTGCTTTTACTTCAGTATTATGTATGTGCTGCCATTTATAGCTGTCCTCTATGGTTAACTTTTGAACAACTTATTTGTATGTGTTTTACTTGGCCGATGGTTGACTATTTGCTTTTACTTAAGTATTATGAACATGCTGCCATCTATAGCAGTCCTCTATGGTTAACTTTTGCAAATCTCATTTGTATGTGTTTTACTTGGTCGATGGTTTCTCTCTACCATCTACTTTGATACTGATAGTTCATAGACCTTAGGATGCCATCGAACTTCTCTGTGGCTGCCCTGCAGAAACGCTGTTTCTCCTCTATTTGTCGACGTCACATTTCTCCGCGTTTTTAGACTGTTTCTTTAACTAACTAGTCAATGATAGAGCCGTATATTACTTTTAATCACCTAAGCAGTTTTTAGACTGTTTCCTTAACTACCCAGTTAATGATAGAGGCCTATCAGTTATCACCTAAACAGTTTTTAGATTGTTTCCTTAACCACCCAGTTAATGATAGAGGCATATTCTACTTTTTAATCACTTAAACGCTCGCATATACTACTTAGATTGCCATAGGCGTTATTGCATTCAAAGGGTACCTCAAGGCGCCATCCGACTTCTCTGTGGCTGCCCCGCATAAACGCTGTCTCTCCTCTATTGTCGATAACGCATTTCTCAGCATTTTTTAAGACTGTTTCTATAAGTACCAGGCAATTGTTGTTAGCGCCGCTGTTTTGTAAGCCCTATACCTAGCATACTCTTAATCCCATCTAGCTCCTTATCTATTTTATTATTGACATTTACCTTGTTGTAATCTGCGTTCTACCAAATGGGATTTCCAGGGACGGTAATGCAGTAATTGTAAATGCTTGCGGCTACCTTCTCAATAAATACTCCTAGGTTTTAAATATTATCACATTTTGCATTAAAAGTTACACATTACTGTTATGTGCTGGGATACACCTCTATTGTCCTTATTTTTCTCAAAATTGCCTTAGCTATGTTCTGTAGCTTGTGTATCTGATTGAATTACCCTGAACTGATTTAATAACCTTCTTTGCACTTTTACGTATGCTTTTCAACAGTATTATGCGATTGTGTGTTAGTCCTGTATTGTATGTATGACCTCTTGTTAGTATTCTGTTTGTATTTTATATTTACCTGCCTTTACTGCCTACTTGTTTAATTATCACTCTATCTTCTTTATCCCCTGCTCTATTTAGCCGGCCAAGCTGCCTGTCCTACAGTAGGGTTGGAACCTGTTCTACCTGATGACCAGGATTCCTTCCAGTCACTAATACCCACTGCTCTTCCTGTATTAAGGAATAAAGGCCATCCTTTGAATCCATCCCCTCAAGAAAAGAAGAAAGTATGCCCGCTGCTTAGTAACCATTTTTATTTATTGAAACTGTTTACATATTAAAACTCCCTACCACTCCAGGATAGCCAGCAGCCATAGCTCTTTTGTATCTCTATCACTCCAGCCCCTCTCGTGGTCTTAACTGTGCTCCACACTTGTCTCTCCCACCTGCAGACTATTCCTTTCCCTCCTAGGATTTCTGTGTAATTTCACCTTTTCCCACTAGATGGCACCCTCTCACCACGAATTCTATCCCATTCCCTCTAATCTCCTTTACCAGGTTAACTTGTCCCTTTTCTTTACTTACTTCTCCAAAGTAACTTTCTTATCTCTTTAAAACTACTGATACTTTTTTCAATTCTGCCTCGCCCCCCCTTTTATCTTTCACTTCTCTCTGCTATCCTTCTACTCTCCCAACCCTACTCTGACTCTCTATTATCACCTCTTGTCACCTACCTGACCTCTACCTGCCAACAGCAATCAGCATCTCACTGACTGTTTTTCTTAGGCCGATCTTTCTCCTCCCTGCTTGGCTCTTCCCGCTCCGTTCGCCCTTTGGGCTCACTCCGCTCCCCTACCCTACCCCCAAATCTCACCCACCCCCACTACATCCGGCCTTATACCTCTCTAGACACTCCAACTTCCTTATTAGCCAATAACATTCCTTCCCTCTCAAACATCTCCCTACTATCTCACCAATCTTCTTCATTTCCCCTCCCATCTAATATCTTACTTCCCAAACTCTACCTCCAAATCACAATGTCTTTTTCTTCCTTCTCTCCTTACCTCACATCCCTTCTCCTACTCTCAATCCTCCCATCTCTTTTCCTTATCTATATCTCCACTTCCTATGAACACCTCAACTGCTCTAACCTGCAACACTCCTCAAAACAAACATCCTTTACTGCATCATCACTTCCCCTAAAACACATCAACATTACTTACACATCCAATTACTTCTTCCCAAAATATCATAGAGTTAACCATATTTACTACAAACACCTTTATGGGAATAAACAACAAACTATATCATATCTTATACTAATTCACAACCCCAGATCTCACTGTCACCTCCTTTTAGATGGTGACATTCATCCTAACCCAGGCCCCACCGCCACCTCTCCTATCCTCACACCTAGAGTTTCTTCCTCATCCCAATACAACCTTAGCCTCTCTTCTAACTTCCTTTTATTAGCTCACTTAAATATACGAAGTATTAACAATAAAATAACAGAGCTTCATGCCCTACTGCAAATACACAACTTTGATCTATTATGTCTCACAGAGACTTGGTTAAAACCCCATGTCCAGGACTGCGATATCACCCCTCCTGGGTATAATATTCTAAGAGTAGATCGCCCTAACAAGAAGGGAGGGGGTATAGCCTTACTGTATAAAACAGGTCTCCAACTCACTCCATTAAATTCTTGTCTTCCATCTGACACTAACACTGAAATTCTTTTTACTAAGCTACAATTAAATACTTACAAGGCCATTTATATTCTGTGCTCTTATATTCCACCTGGCAACAACATCAACCTCCTTGAAAATATCCTTAGCTGGCTATCCACCTCATATCCTCAAGAAACCATAGTACTTGGTGACTTTAACATTGACTGGAATACCTGGAATACCCACATTAACCTGCATGGCTTTACTCAAATTGTCACCTCACCCACTCGCATCCACAAGCCCACCAAAAAAGAATCCATCCTTGACTGGATTCTCATAAATACTTCCCCCTCATTCTACACAGTAGGCACCCTCCCGGAAGATATGAGTGATCACTTTCTAACTTACATACTTCGACATAAGTCCAATATACTTCTACCTACAAGCTTTAAAACCATACACTCCAACAAGAACTTTAACCCTGAATGCTTCCAAAATGAACTTAGACACTGTAACTGGTCACCCCTAAAATACCTACAACTTGATGAAGCAGTAGCCTACTTTAATTCAAAATTCCTTGAAATTCTTAACCTCCATGCCCCTATCCGTACCCTTAAAAATAGGACCAAAATTGCACCCTGGCTTACAAAAGAAACTAAGCACAAAATGTTGCTAAGAAACAAACTCTGGTCAAAATGGCGTGCTTCTAAAGACCCATCTGATCACACTAAATTTAAACAGCTTAGAAACTCCACTAAATCTTCTGTACGACTTGATAAAAAAAACTTTTTCAGTCATCTCCAGCAAAATAACCACCAAAACCCTAAGAAATTCTGGACAGGAATCAATACTCTACTACACCCTGGCAAATCTAAGACACCCACCCCTGCCAGTACTATCAAAAACACTCCTAAACAGATAGCTGACTCCTTTAACAACTTCTTTACTGAAGCGATCCTGTCAATTGCTAACTCCCTTCCTCCCATGGCTTCTCTTTCACCACTGTCCTCCTTTCCATCTCCTCCCACTTTCCAACTACAACCTGTCTCTACATTCCTCATCAGTTCCCTCCTTCTAAAACTCAAAACTTCTACCCCCTCTGCTGACTTACTACCTGCGCAATATCTTCAAACTGCAGCCAAAGCAATTTGCTACCCTGTCTCTATCCTAATAAATAGAGCCATCAAAGAAGGCACTATCCCTTCCATCTGGAACATCTCTCGTATTATTCCCCTTCATAAGGGCGGGACCTCATCTGAACTTTCAAACTTCCGTCCAATTGCCCTACTTTCTCCCTTAGCTAAAATCATGGAAAAATGCATTCACCAACAACTGCTTGACCACCTCCTTCTAAATGGACTACTAGCTCCCTCCCAGCATGGATTTCGTCCCTCCCATAGCACTACTACTGCCCTTCTTTCCGTTACTGATCACATAAATAAAAACCGCAATAATAACATCCTCTCATCTGCTGTCTTTATAGATCTCTCAAAAGCATTCGACATGGTTAATCATCAAATTCTCTTGAATCTTCTGAAATCATTTTCACTTGACACTCTGGCACTACAGTGGTTCAAGTCTTACCTAGATAATCGAAAACAGGCTGTCCTCTGGGAAAACACTCTATCCTCCCCTCTTCCTGTCTCCCTTGGAGTCTCCCAAGGATCTATCTTAAGTCCCCTTTTATTCTCCATATTTATCAATGATCTTGCTTCTAGCATCCCCCAAGCCGTAACCATACAGTATGCAGATGACTCCACCTTAGTCTCCTCAGCCTCTAACCCAATTGAACTTCAGTCCCTCACCCAAAATGTCTTTCAGCTTGTAGAAGAGTAGTTTTTACAGCAATGTCTCCTCCTTAACCCTAAAAAGACTAAACTACTGTTGTTCACTCCCACATAAAAATCTTCACCACTCCACTTCTCCATAGTATCTAAAAACGGCACAGTTATATCTCCTGACACAACAACCAAACTTTTAGGGGTTACCATCGATCATAGCCTAAACTATGACTCTCATATTAATACCACTATTAAATCTATTAATAAAAAGCTTGGCTCCCTCTACAAAATCAAGCCTTTCCTTACTCCTACAGCCAGAATTACCATTGCCCACTCCCATCTTATCTCTACTCTCCTGTATGTATCACCTTTATATACAAATCTATCTAAAACTAACCTGAACAAATTGGCTACCTCCTACAATAGTATAGCCATATTTGCTACCAGCTCCCTTTTTAGATCTCACCATTGCCTAAATTTAAAACAACTTGGCTGGCTGGAACTGGAAAATCAACTTTTATCACAGCAACTTATAGTCACCCAAAAAATCCTTTACTTCCCTGAAAAAACACCTGTCCTTACTAAACTTATTAGTCCCTATAAAAATCTTTCTAACCTTTGCTCTTCACACAAACTTTTAGTATCCACACATAAATCTAATAAGAAAGCAGGTGACTCACTTTTCTCCTATACAGTGGGGAAAAGCTGGAACCTTCTTCATAAGGACCTCACTATGATCTCCTCTTCCTCACTCTTCAAAAAGAAACTCAAACTTCATCTTACTAACCACTGGCTCTGTCCATGCAGCAACCCTGACTAAAATCTCTCCTCCTTTACAACACTACATTCTCTCTTCCTATGCTTATCCTCCCTACTCTCTTCTCATTCCTTAGGCCACTTAGCATGTTACTTTGAACTACCTTCTCCTTGCTTCTCATATTAGATTTTACTTCTCCTTCTTACCTTACTTTTACCAAACCTCTCTGTATTTCTCTCTCCTCTTTCCTTTTGTCTTTTTGTTCCACTACTACTCTCCTCCCTATTTCCTTGCACTCTGTTAACAAAAAAAAAAATATATATATATTTTTTGTATAGAATTAAAGGAATGAGGTTTTCCTTTTATTTTAGCTGTATTGTTAACATTTGTAAACTATTATGTATTTCTTCTTGTCCATATATGCCTAATACCTTTGATTTGTTTTAAATTGTCTGTTCTTTTGGAGCTTTTCTCCCCGGGCCTCTACTGAAAATGGACATATATCCAGTTAGACTAGCCCGGTCAACAAATGTTAAATAAAATAAAATAAATAATAAGCCATGATCATTCTGCTTGCATTTTGCAGTTTCTGTTTTTTTTTTTTTTTTTTAATTTTCTAGTGCTTCTGAATAATGACATCATATGATTCTATTTGAAGTGTGAGGGGTTATGGTATTTAGTATGCAAAATCCATTTAATTAGCTGTCTAGATTTTTGGCCAGATGTATCTACTTTTCAGGAGCCTCTGTCCAGATTTTAAGTGTCTGCAAGTTGAGAAATATGCTTTCTAGTAAATATGCTTATAAATGCCAATCCACAAAAATAGTCTTTATGCCATAGTGCAAATAGATAATTTTGAAAGTTCCACGGCCTAGTTTTCAGTCAACACAGTTGTTCTCAAAGTTGCCCAGTAAAATAAACAATACATCTGATGTTGTCAATTTTCATTCATTCATGACAGTTGGGTCTTGATTCTGTCCTCAGAAGCGACTCGGCCATTGTAACAAGCTCACACGAGCCAGAAATTCTCAAGCTAAAGTTACCCACAGTGCCTCTCTTCCCTTCCCTTCAGATCTCGTTTGCCGCGTAGAGTTTCAAGATGCATCAGGCCGTGCTCTCAGGCTGTTTTATTTTTCTATACATTTCTCTAGATTTTTTCTCCTTTATAGCTCCCCTCTTGATATTCCTAGTCGCTTTATTTTATATTACAAAATTAGTGTGAGTGCTGCTTTATCTATATTTTTTACCTATTTGGTATTTCTTCTTTACCACAGTTGGTATAGGCCCCTCCCTTCCCTCTTACCTCTGGTAACTCTTAAATACCTTCATTGGTATTCTTTCCCTCTTTCCTTTTTCTTCTCTTTACCCTTCTTGATATTTCTTGTGCTACCATTGTTGATGCGTTTAAAAAAAAAAATCTTTCACTTGCTGTTTTTTTTCCCAGTTATTGTGCATGTGTGTGTCTGAATGCGTGAACGGCTGTTCATTTTTTTTCTAAGTTATCTGATAATGGCTGAGAAAAAAGGTACTACAGGATTTAAACAATCTGACAGATGTGGCAGGAAGATGTCCAACTCCGATGGGCATCTTTCCTGCATGTATTGTTTAATTGTGCCACACTTATAAATCCAGCTTCTGTGCGAGCTCTGTAAGGGCTTTAGTCCCCGGACCCTGGCAAAGTGTAAAAACAAACTGATCTTATAGGGGTTGCTAAAGAAAACCTTTTCAAAGGCTTTGTCTGAGGCGGAGGTGTCAAAACCTCCTAAAAAAGAAACAAAAAGAGGAGCCACTCGGTTCCAGCGTCTCCTCATTCTCAGGAACCAAAATTGTCCAAAGGCCAGGTTTCCATGGAACCGAAGTCCAAACAATTGAAATCAGCACTGACAACCATCTCGGCACCGGAGTCTGTGACCCCTTCCACGGTACCATCTATTTCCATGGAACCAGTAGCCACAGTACCGACCCCTTCCTCAGTACCTCAGATCCTCTTGGCACCAATAATAGTTTCCCCTGTAAAACTGGTTACTTCCACCCCAACGCAAGTTTTTGGTATGGTGCCAAAGGTCAAACCCCTACCCAGGACTCGATATTCCCCATCAACTGACCCCTTTGTTGGTCAGCAGCTCAGTCCTTTTATTAATTGTCCAGAATCTCCCTCAGGGATGTCTATTCATTCCAACAGGAGCCTTTCAGAGATTGATGTAGTTAGACTGGTGGATCAGCTCTTGGCAGCCAGAGGTATTCCAACCCCATCTAGGACCTCCCTCCCACCTGGAGATGAGGTTTTTTTCTCCACGGACTCCAACGTATCTTCCTCCTTCAATCTCCCCACAGGATTTGGAGCCCTCGATGCCGACGCCTCTCCCAGTGCCAACTTCTTATGTACCGATGGTGGATCTCACCTTGTACCAGAACCCACTCTGTGGGTCTCAACTCAGTCAAAGCCGACCCACCCACGAGACCATGATTTGGCTGCCAGCTCCGGATTCCCTAGTACAACACCGATTTTTTCCATGGCACCGTCTATAGTTCAGGTTGCTTTGACAGTTCCGAGTCTTCTCACAGCTCCTTCTCTGGGGCAGGCTCATTGGAGCGGGGTGTGACCTTGGTTCCAAGGTTGTCCTTCTTGGTTCTGGGCTCCCATCCCTCTTCAGGCGGATCTGCCTTTCAGATTATGGAGAGAGTGCTCACCTCAGCAGGCTCACAGTTGGCACCATCTATGTCAGAATGTCATATCTATGTGTCCTCTGGTTCGCAGCTGTCACAGTCTACTACCTTGGGGCAGCGGGCATAGGAGCAGCAAGACACCATACTGCAGGGTACCCTCTCTTCGAGTCCTCTTCAGACCTCCACCCTGATGAGCCACCCCATAAGAGATCATGCAAGAGGAAGTATGTTGATTCTGCAGAAGATTCTCTCACCAAGGATACAGACTATGTGAAGGGGAATGGTCCTCATGGTCGCCCCCTGAAGATGTCTCATTTGGAGACATCTTAGAAATCTTAAATCAGAGGGGTGACTGGAAGCCCACCAACCCTTTCTCCGAGGAATCTGTCTTCTTGCAGGCTTTCCATGCCCATACTTCCTGGGTGACCCCACCTGCAGATGAGTTAGTCAAGCTCATCGTGCAGCATGCTTGGAAGGCCCCTGACACTGTAGAGCCAATCCCACGGAGACCTAATAAAATACTGTCCCCCCAGAGGATCAACCCCACTGGTCCAAAGGTTTAGCGGTAGATGCTATGGTGGTGGCGGCAGCCACAAAGATGGAACTCGCAGAGGAGAGTCCTACGGTCCGTCCTCCAAACCGGGAGTCTCAGATGTTGGACAGATTAGGGAAGCGGGTTTATGCTTCAATAACCTTTGCCATATGGTCGTTGAATTATATGGCACATTTTACCTGTCTTCAAAGGGACCTGATCACTGAACTCTCAGGAACCTTGCAGGAGCAGTGTCTGACGAGGTATGTGACAAGGTTGCCCCCCAACTTGCGACCCTAGAATCTATCTTTAACTTCTCCATGCAGTTCATTGCATATACAACCAAAGGGGCAGCCAGAGCATCGGGTGCAGGCGTTGTCATGAGACTTTATGCCTGGATGCACTTGTGTGACTTCAAGTCTTCCTTCAAGACTTCCTTCATCAACACTTCCATTGACGCTTCCTTGTTGTTTGGCCCAAACGTTAAAGACACATTAGCCAGGTGTGAAAAGACCCTTTCTGCTGTGGGTGTATGTTTGTCCACTCCTCAACGACCCTATTCCAGGAATCAGAGGAGTGGAAAGATGTGGTTCAGAAAGTCCCAATGGCTTTTTTGGGACACATGTGATGAGTTTTTCTCCCTGGGGCAGAGGGGAGAACTCACTGGGGAGAAGCCCCTCCCTTGGCAGAAGGGGGCTGCATAACCAGGGTTCCACAGATTCTTTCTCTGGACAACCCAATTAATGCTCCTGAGGAGCGACCTGATTGCTTACCTCTGGAGGCAGTTGGGGGAAGATTTTCTCTGCACCACTTAGCCTGGCATTCAGTAACATCAGATTCTTCGGTGCAGACAATAATTACCAGAGGTTACCATATCCCTTTAATCTTTATCCAAGGCCGATAACAAAACTAATGTGATGAAAAATAAAACTAATAAAATAAAAACAAACCACTGCCAAACTGAAAAAAACAAAGGAAAATACAAGCACTTTAGCGTAAATCCTATTTAATCACCGCTTTCGTCAACAAGACTTCATCAGAAATACAAACTCCATAAATTCTAAAACTCATATAAATACTCAGTGCATCAATTAACAATGGCTACATTACATCAATAAAACAATCAATCAATCAAGTATGCTTACAGAAGTAAACAGCATATTTAAAATAACAAATATAAAATATATAGTGACTTGTTTATTTAACAACTTTTGCAGACACCCTACGATCTTTTAAAAAACATTTAATAGTAATGGCATTGTTTAAGCCTGGTGATATGTCTGCCCTTAATTTTATCTGCCATCTAAACTCTGTTCTAAATAATTTCTGAAACTTCCTCCTCTTAGACTCAATTGACCTTGTTCCAAGACAGAAAACAAAACTTTTTTTGAAACTACTGCATTTAATACTGTGTCTGTAAAGGGCATTTCTGCTGTCTTTGCTCTTTATACTATTTATATGTTCTCTAATTCTGATATATAGAAGCCTGGTAGTCATGCCAACATAAAATTTTTGGCATGTGCTGCAAACTGTAATATAGATCACTCCTGGATTTTAACACGAGAAATAACCTGTAACTGGAATAGTGTAAGGAAGGTGTGTAAATCTATAAATGACCCTTCCAAAATGTATCTACACATGTTACACCCTTGACATTTATGCATGCCATGTACTTTGCTAATACATTTTATATCAGTAAAAAAAGAATCTCTACCCTTTTCTAACAACGTTTTTAAATTAGAATCATTCCTATACACAAAACTAGGTTTTGTACCAACACTCTTCGCCAATTCATGATTACCTTCCACAATTTTCCAATTTCTTAGAATCACATTTTTAATAATACTCCCATCAGTTGCCATAGGCATCGCAAAACCTAAATGTCTTTCATTAGAAGAAACCTTATTATTTGGAACAAGCTCAAGAACTTTTTTTATGATTGGCGGATACACATCCTCTCTTCTGTCCCATACATATTGCATCTGTTCATCCAATAATTTTTCATCATAGCCTCTTTCCATAAAAAGTTTTTTGATAAACTTTAATTCATCTGCCAGAGAATGATCCTCACTGGTCATCCTACTGTCTCTGATGAATTGTCCTTTAGGAATGTTGTTTTTTATATACTTCGGATGTTGGCTAGAATAGTGTAAATAGCTATTCATAAAAGTTGTTTTCCTATAAATGTTACTTACAAACTTTTTGTTTTTGTTATCCCATTCCAAATGGACATCCAAATAATTGATGGATGTACCGATATCACCTGCTGTGAACTTTAAAAAGGATGATCTTAAATTGAGTCGTCCAAGGAATGAATCAACTTCTTTACATCCCCCTTCAATGATGAAAACCAAGTTATCAATAAATCTTTTGTAGTATAACACTCAAAAGGTCTTATAATAAGACATTAGAGTCTCATACTCCCACCATCCCATAACTATGTTGGCAAATGAGGGGGCTACAGGAGACCCCATGGCTATACCTTGGACCTGTTTGTAATACTTGTGATTAAATAAAAAATAATGATTTGATAAAATAATATCCAACAAATTACAATGAAAATTGATACAAGTAGTATCATAATTAGTGAATTTATTTAAATAGGCTCTGACATATTCAATCCCTAATTCATGGCGTATGCAAGTATATAAGGAAACTACATCCAAGTTGATTATGACGGGTCTACTTCACGTTGTCGTAAGCTGACACTATCGAGTCTGATATTGTCGGCATGACAATATCGAAAGTGAAGAACGTCGTGCAAGTAAACAGAAATCTCCATAAGGGGAGATTTCTGTTTACCTCAATGTAGTACGGTCTCAGAGTTGGTATATTTAAGTAGGGGGGAGGGAGCAGGGGGGCTTGCCCCCTGCCTACGCCATTTAGTTATTTTTTTTACGTTATTCAATGTTTTATTTAATCAATCAATAAAGTTCGACCTTTATTGATTCGATTAAGTAAACTTTTGAGAATGTGATATAGACGCAACATGACATGTCTCTCAGGGTCAAACACCACTCTCTCGTTGAACTTTCTCACACTTTCCAAAAAACTCCATGAGTCTTTCAAAAAAGACTCCATTTGGTGAACTAAAGGTTGTAGAAAGGTAGCTACCATAATGGATATACCTTCAGTAACATAGTTAGGGACTGATATGATAGGCCTGAAGAGAGGATTGACCTGACTCTCATGAGTCTTTGGAATATCAAATAAAACACCTACTTTAGGGTTCTCAATGTTACAAAAGTTATATGTAGCTTCATTTAAGTCACCAGCCATCAGGCTGTCATACAAAAAGCAAGAAATATACTTGTAACATTTAAAAATATCTGCACTATTTGCTTTCTTGTATTCACATTCATTAGCCAACATTGCTTCTATTTTCAAAATGTATTGATTTTGATCCATAATGACAAGCATACCTCCCCTATCACTTTTCATTATACGAATGGACTTATTTTCACATAACTCTTTCATAGCTATTCTTAGTTCCTTACTCAAATTATTGAAGGGCTTAAACATTTTATTTTTGTTACAATATAATAAATCCCTTAATGCATTTTCACACGCTAACTCAAACACCTTTAAGGTGTGATTTAACAAAGAGTTATAATTAGAAGGCTTGACTAACAAACTTTCAATGCATTTCACATCTTTCAATAAATAGCACATATTCAATTTTCTGGTATACTTTTTTAAATCAAGAATGGTGTTAGTAATTTCCGCCTTCACTGAAGGCACAAAATTTATACCCAATCTCAACAGTTCTACATGATGTTTTTTAATTGAAAACTAGACAAATTTAAAATGTCCTTTATAGATGTATTATACCTTACTCGTTGTCCATGGAAGATTCGGATGCCTTCTGTCCCTTTTTCCGAGTTGTCATAGTCTTTAATTTTGTTTGCCTCTGTTCTTTTTCGAAAACTAAAAAAGCTTTCGGTTTAGTCCCAAGAGCCTTTGTATTTTCATTGTTACTTGAAGATTTTATAACAGCTTCATCTTGAAGCATTATGGGCTCAACTGTAGTGTTAGCGTTGTCGTTTAAGCCCTCGCCAGTCTTTTTTTGGATGGTGTGAGTTACTGGAACAGTTCCGCTTCTGATTACATCAGCGAAAGTGGCGGGCCTCATTGGTCCGCGCTGTTTAAAGTGGACTGGCCTAGAAGCTCGTAGATTTTTGCTAAAAAGTGAAGAATTGATGTTTCTTTTAGGAAAAAAAGTTGAATTGGCAGTATCAGTTTCATAAGCTGTTAGGTCACAATCCAATTTATTATTCTTTCTTTTTATGAGCAGTCTTTCATGTTGTTCTATGTCCTCAAGCATTAATGAATACTCAGATCTTTCACAAAATTCGAACTGGAACTTGGACTCTATGGCTTGCTCCCCCTTAAGGATTTCTTCTTTAAGTTCCGTCATGGTATTGTTATTACGTTCGATAAGTAACCAAAGGAAACTGATACCAGCTTCATTAAAAAACTCTTTGAGCTTGTTAAAAAATGGGTCTTTATCGGAAACACCATTGGGACACTTGAAAAACCTTAGTCCCTTTGGCACAATACTTAGTTCAATACATATGTGAAAGTATTTATTTTCAATGTCAATGCTTTTGTATTTCTTAAGTAGCCTATTCAAAGAATCATACTGTTCTCTATACACAGTCAAGTCAACAGGGTCTACCAGTCTCTTGTAACTGGTAAAAGGATCCTCACCATTATTCAACACTGCTGCAATATTCAAGTAGGTCTTATTTGGCTCTACAGCCCTTTCATCCATCGACTCCTTGCTTCTTGGAGGAATCATATGCTGTCCCCTGGTATTTACCTCGACGACAGTATCAGCATCATCTGCAGACCCAAAAACTGTGGACTCTGCTTGAGAACGCTCGTTCAATAATAGATGTAAAGTTTTTTTTATGTCTTCCATAGTCTTTAACAAGACATGGTCAAGTTCTGTTCTGGAGTCCCTTGGATGGTATGAATACTAACATCCACTAAAAGGTCTCTCTGTTTCAGATATGGCAAAACAATAAAACTGATAACAAAATTAATGTGGTGAAAAATAAAACTAATAAAATATAAACAAACCACTGCCAGACTGAAAAAAAAAAAGGAAAATACAAGCACTTCAGCGTAAATCCTATTTAATCACCGCTTTCGTCAACAAGACTTCATCAGAAATACAAACTCCATGAATTCTAAAACTCATATAAATACTCAGTGCATCAATTGGAAATGGTTACATCACAACAATAAAACAATCAATCAAGTATGCTTAAAGAAACAAACAGCATATTTAAAATAACAAATATAAAATATATAGTAACTTGTTTATTTAACAACTTTGCATACACCCTACAATCTTTTAAAAAACATTTAATATTAATGGGATCATATAAGCCTGGGGACATGTCTGCCCTTAATTTTATCTGCCATCTAGTCTCTCTTTGTTCTAAATAATTTTTGAAACTTCCTCCTGTTAGACTCAATTGACCTTGTTCCAAGACAGAAACCCTATAAATGCTCCTGAGGAGTGACCTGATTGCTTACCTCTGGAGGCAGTTGGGGGAAGATTCTGTCTGCACCACTTAGCCTGGCATTCAATAACATCAGATTCTTCGGTGCAGATAATAATTACCAGGCCACAAAGGCAAATCCCCAAAATTCCACCCAGTCACAGGGACGCAGCAGCTCAAGAAATTCAAAAGCTGCTAAAAAAAAAAAGAGTCATCCAAACAGTCCCACCAGACCAAGTAGGATCAGGATTTTACTCAAGATTGTTTTTAGTGCCAAAAAAGACAGGGGACTGGAGGCTGATTCTAGACCTCAGTATCTTGAACAAGTTTGTCAAACAGACAAAATTCCGGATGGTCACGGTTCAGGCTATCCTTCCTTTTCTGGAAAAAGATGATTGGATGTGCTCTATAGATCTTCATGATGCGTATTACCACATAAAAATGGACAAGCGCTCCAGAAGATATCTCCGCTTCTGGCTGGGAGCCAGCCATTACCAATTTTGTGTACTGCCCTTTGGTATCACCACAGCCCCCAGGGTGTTCAAATGCATGGCAGTGGTAGCAGCTCATCTGAGACTGCAAGGATTCTGGTTGTTCCCATATTTAGATGATTGACCCCTTAATGCCCCCACCAGGCATCTACTGCTTCACGCCTTATACTACACTGTGGAACTGGCAGAGCTCTTGGGCATTTCAATAAACAAAGAAAAGTCAAAACTGGTACCCACTCAAAGCTTAGAATTCATCGGAGCAACATTCAACATGAGATCCTGTCTGGTTGCTCTACCTCATCACAGATTACAAAAGTTAAGGTCACAGCTCCAAGCAATACTCTCTCAAGACATAGTCCCAGCTTGATTAGTCTTACAACTACTAGGGTCAAAGGCAGCGACAATCACTGTAGTTCCCCTGGCAAGATTTCACATGAGGCTGCTTCAGTGGCTCCTAGCATCACAGTGGTTTCTATTAACTCACCCCATATCTTATCCAATCCGCATAACAAACCAATGCAAGCAGGATCTCAATTGGTGGATGAAGCCAGAAGAGGAGTTCTGCAGTTACCCTTTTTCACCCCCTCAGCCCAAGGCCGTAGTGACCACAGATGCATCCCTGATGGGGTGGGGGGGGGGGCATTTTCAGGGAAAGACAGTCCAAAGCACTTGGTCCCCTTAGAGGCCAATTTAAATATCAATGTCCTAGAACTGAGGGCGGTGCTTTTAGCATTGCAAGCATTCCAGTCTGCCCTCCCACTGGGAACAATTGCTATCCAATCAGACAACATGTCCGTCATCTGGTACATTAACAAACACGGAGGAACTAAATCCTATCCGTTATGTCGGGAAGCCCTGAGACTATGGCAATGGGCGATTGCCTCCATCCGCTTTCTGATAGCAATGCACATTCCCAGGAATTCCAACATGATTGCTGACAAACTGAGAAGATGCATTCTCCTGCCTGACGAGTGGTCTCTCAATCCCATAGTAGCTACAGAGATCTTTCATCATTGGGGTCAGCCTTGCTGTGATCTGTTTGCATCTCCCATAAACTACAAATGCAGCAGCTACTTCAACCTAATCTCCCCTCAGGGGGGGAGTCCCTGAGAGATGCTCTTCTGCACGATTGGCCCCTGGAACTGCTTTATGCCTTTCCTCCCATTTCCCCTAATACCCCAGTTTTTGAAGAAAGTGCAATGGTTGAGAAGCAAAGTGATCCTTATTGCAACCCATTGGCCCTGTCAAGTCTGGTTCCCCTTTCTTTGGCCTCAACTAGTTCACCATCCATCCATGGACTCTGGACCCAACTCCTGTACTCCTGTCTCATTTACAGGGGTGGTCCATCCCAACCTACCAACTCTCAAGCTGACCGCTTGGTACCTCTACTTTCAGTAATTGCCAGGCAGAATAATCTATCTTCCCTAGTACAAAATATACTTCTGGCTTCCCATAAACTATCCACCAGGAAAATATATCTTAGTAAATGGAATAGATTTGTGATCTGGTCTCAAGGAGAAGGGCTTGACCCCTTTTCAGCCTCAATTAATAAGGTGTTGGAATGTTTGTCAACTTTACTCTAATCAAGAGCTTCAGCTTCAACTATTAGAGTTTATTTGGTGGCTACTTTAAATTTCCATAATGACTGATGATTTTTCCCTGATATTTCACTGCCTCTGCATAACCTTCCTAAAGGGAGTTATGCATTTAAAGCCACCTTTTAAAGAGGCCATTGAACCTTGGAATTTGACGTTAGTCTTTCAAATTTTGACTCATCAGTCCTTTGAGCCAGCAGCCTCCTGTGATATAAAATTTTTATCTTGGAAGACCTTATTCCTGGTAGCCATCCCTTCAGCCAGGAGAATACCAGAATTGTAGGCCCTGTGTATAAAGCGCCCATACATCATGTTTCATAAAGAGAGAGTATCCCTTAGGACTAACCCCTCCATTCTACCCAAAGTTGTCTCATACTCAAATATTCCATTGACCTGCCAGTTTTCTTCCCATATTTTTCAAACAAAGGAGAATATTGTTTGCATTTGTTGGATGTATACAGACAGTTACATTTTACTTGGACAGAACAAAATTTTTCAGAAAATTGGACCAACTGTTCCTGTCCTTTTCAGGTCCTCGACTAGGCAAACCAGTTTCTAAAGTCACCCTGTCATAATGGTTGAGAGATTGTGTCACCTTTGTTTATCATCAAAATAAAATGAGTCTATCAACTAAAATCAAGGCTTACTCTACCAGATCAATTTCCACTTCGGTGGCCTTTCATTCTAGAGCATCCATGGATGACATTTGCACAGCAGCTATGTGGACTACCCCTCATACCTCTATCACTCATTACAAATTGGATATGGTCTCCAGGGGAACAGCATTGTTTGGCAATTTGGTGCTCAGGAATATCCTTCCATTGGGCCTCCCGGGACATAAAGTAGGTAGGGACTCTCTCCAAACTACCATGAATGAATGAATGAAGATTGACAACATCAGATAAAGAAGTTATGTTCTTACCATAACGTTCCATCTGTGTTGTCAGTCTTCATTCATTCTTGACATCCCACCCTCCTACCCCTACAAAGGCTCCTGTGGGTTCAGAACTAGTCCTAGTTCAGTAGTAGGGCAGTTTCTCAGACAAAGCTTCCAATTTTTGATTTCTATGAGCAAAATCGATCTGAAGGGAAGGGAAGAGAGGCACTATGGGTAACCTTAGCTCAAGAGTTTCTGGCTGAAGCAAGCTTGTTTCAATGACTGAGTCGGTTCCGTCCAACTGTCAAGAATGAATGAAGATCGACAATGCAGATGGAACCTTATGGTAACAACATAACTTCTTTTTATAAATGGCAGTATTTTTCTTTCAACAAACTTTACTAAATGGGCAGGGGTAATTCCACTAGTTTTTCCTTTTGACGAAATCAAGGTTGAATCAAGGATCACATAAATTTTGTTTCAAAACCCAAAGGTAACACTAAATTATCCCACACAAAGTATCTGTCTGTTATTTCTTCTTTCTTCTTTCCTATTCAAACAACAAACCTTTTTTTATCTTTTTAATAACGTTTATAGTACCTTTTGTTCTTCCAACTGCATCAGCATATGATTTTCCAGATTTTTTCCAACCTGTAACCTTATGTCCAGCCAACTCACAACTCAATTCTTTTCTACCCAACTTACTGTCTATTCTGAAAACCATTTCCATCATATCTGACCATAAAATCTCAGACCAGGATCACTTTTGTTCAACAAAGCAGCAAGTTTTTCAACATACAAAAGTCCAGAAGCAATTTCAGTTACAGCAACTTCCTCAAAATCCTGAGGTTTAAAGTCAACTACAAGCTGACTACTTGCACTATCCACTTGCTTTTCAACAATTTTCTGTCCAGCTGACAAAATCAAACTTCTATCATCAACAGAACACTCTTTTCTTCCTCCATTCCTGCACAGCTTCTCCTATCTGCATTCATGCAAGGAACAGAAGCAGGAAGTGCAGCAGCAAAAAACCTTCCCCCTCATAATGAAAATAGTAGGGGTCCTTTATTTATATACAAAAAGAACTAATGTTATGTTGTCCTATCTCGTCTTTATTCTTTGCTGGTTGGGTTTGGAACCGAGAATCATTTCTGACTCGGCCTATAGTAAAGCTCGAGAGCTTCCACTGGCTCGAGGCTATACCCTATCCCATGATACTTAGGGAAGATTACCCAGATCTCGTTTGCCAATAAACTAGATCAGGTGCTTCCTACTAGGCTTCAGGTTATGTGGAATCATTATTCTTCTTTTATACTGTTTTTTGCTGTAATATTTAGTGTGTTTGTTGGATTATTTGCTTTAGTGCGGTAGACAAGCCTTTCTAGATCCGTTGCGATATTTTGTACTGTTTGTTGCTGGCCATTGTCTTTCTCTACGCTGTTTATCTTCCCCCTTTCCCAATCTCAAACTCGATTGAGTTAGAGAGGTTTTTTGGGTCTTTGTTATTTAAGCCTATCTTGTTTACCTTTTTTCTATATCATTAGATAGTCCGTTTGAGTTAGAGGGCTCCTTTTCAGCCCATTTAACTTAGAGGTCTTCCCTACCTTCCCTTTCTGTTTTTTCCAGTGAGGAGCTGTTGTTTAAGTTAGAGACTTTTCCTCTGACTAGAGGAGATTGTCATTTAAGTTAAAGATTTCTGCTCTGGCTTCCCTTTGCCTTTCTTGTAGTTGTTGTTGATATATGTAAAAAGAAGTTGTTCTTCTTATTATTGTTTTAGCAGAGTTCTTAGTAGTTTGACTTGTACTGCTGCTAGTCATGTCTAAAGATGCTAAAGAAGCGAAGCCTTTGGGCTTCAAAAAATGTGATTGATGCAGCCAGAAAATGCCCTTGACAGATGGACACACCAGGTGTGTGTACTGTTTAGGTGCTGTCCATCTACAAGTGTCATGCATTTTTTCCCATGCATTCAGCTCCAGAGTATTATTGGAGAGGAAAAACAAGTTAATTGTTAGGGGATTATTGAAAGTTTCTTTTTCAGAGGCACTAGAAGGGAAACAGAGTTCCTCAAAATCCTCTCACCAGTCTCAATCCCCTGGATCAGACCAGTCTTCTAAGAGATCTTCTTCCACGGCTCTGGCTTCAGAACCATCGAAAAAGCAGGCAAAAGATTCATCCACGGACCCAAAGGCTTTCAGGCCCAAAAAAGCTACCTCTTTGGCTCCACTGGTTATTTTGGAGCCGACAGAGTGTCATATTCAGAGCCTGTTCCCAGTTCTGGAACTGGTCTCTTCAGTATTGTATTCGCCTATCCTGCAATCAGTCAGATCCTTGACCCCATCCTGTCTGTCCTCCAGGAGTCTCTCGAATGACGATATGTTGTGGCTTCGGAGCCGAAGTATTTGGATTTGATTGTAGTGGAACTGTTGGGGCTGAGACCTGCTCCTGGACCTTTGGTCCCGACTTCCGCTCCAACCTCTTCGGTGTCATTGTCTATTGAAGGGCCTAGGGGCCGATGCTCCCCCATCGGGTCCGGGGAGTTGAGTCATGTTTGACAGTTGCCTGATCCGAATCTACTTCTTGGGGCTGTGGCACAGGTGAGCTCGGCACCTACATCGGCCATGGAGTCCACCGCCTTGTCTCAGGGGCAGTCTCCTGGCTCTTCGGAGCCGGGAGCTCCTTGGAGTGCAGTCGTAGTGCTTTCGAGGTCATGAGGAGAGTGCTATCGCCCCACATGGCTCCACTCTTGGATCCAAGCACTCTTCCCCCAAAAGTGCTGGAGTCTGCCTCTTTACCACCCCCCCCCCCCAGGAGTGGATACCCAAAGTCCCAGGATGCCCAATTGGGCAAAACCATCTCTTCTGAAACCTCTCCTGAGTACCCCTCTGGAGAGGTCCCTTGGAAGATGGTATGTAAGAGGAAACATCTAGACTCCCCCAAGGAGTCTATCACTTCAGACACAGACCTAGATGATTCAGAAGGGTCCCCACGGTCACCCTCTGAGGATGTCTCCTTTGTGGACATCCCAGAGATCCTTAAACAGAGAGGTGGCTCGAAGTCCATTAACCCTTCTGAGGATGAGTCTGTGTACCTGGAGGCTTTTGGGTCTCGCCCCTCCACCCCTTGGGTGACTCTGCCTTTCGATCAACTCCTAAACGTAGTCAGTCAGTAGGCGTGGGGCTATCCAGAATCTGTGGAACCTGCTCTGAGGAGGCCAAATAAATTTATTACAGCTCCCTCTGATAAGAAATTCCTCACAAAAGGTGTCCTGGTAGATGCTATGGTGATGGTGGCAGCCACCAAAAAGGAATTGTCTGAGACTGCCTCATCTGTCCATCCGCCAAATAAAGAATCTAGTACAATGGACAGGTACAGAAAGCATATGATGTTATGTGATCCTATCTCGCCTACATTCTGAATGATGGGTTCGGAGCCGATCCCTCGGCTCCATTTCGGCACGCTTATGCCAAAGAGCGAAGTCTCTTATTGGCTGAGCTTACTATATCCCAGGATGCACCACCACCAGTCCCCCAGATCTCGTTTGCCGCTTCCCTGCGAAGACGTGGTCTCGAGCTGGCTGGGCTGAGTAGCTTTTACTAACTACTTTTTCTGTCAGTTTTTTGCTCTTTTATATCACAAAAGCTGTTTTAACGGCTATCGCTCCTTTGTGTACGTTTGAATTGTGAAAATTGTTGTGTGTGATTGGGTTGAGTTTGTTTATTGCCCACAATCCAGGGCCTTTCCGGTCAACCTTTGTAAACTTTCCAGGGTCTCAAGCCTTAGTGGTTTAGAGTTCCCTGTCATTACAGCTAAGGTTTGTGTTTTAAACTATTACTGTAAGCCTTGGTTTTTTTGTCACAAGCGAATCTATATCTATATAGTTAATTTCCTGAAGTTGTTTAACATCATGTCTCAAACCCCTAGGCCTTCGGGCTTTAAAAATGTTCAAATGTGCTTTAAGATGTCTGTTACTGATGATCATTTGCTCTGTGTATATTGTCTAGGGCAAAGCTTGCAGGAGTCATGCAGCGTATGTCACGCTTTTTCCTCAAGGGTCCTCCAGGAGAGGAAAAATAAATTGATTCTTAAGGGGTTAATTAAACCCTCTTTTGAAGAAGCCTTGGCATCCTCTGGCTCCTGCCAAAAGAAAAGGGCTCGGTTCCGACCAGTCCGTCGGATCCGACTGCCAAGAGACCTAGGCAGGCCTCTCCTTCGGCTCCAAAGACTTCGGGAGCCGAGGTGAACAGTCTGCCTCGATGCCACCAGTATCGACTCCTCTGGCTCGAGCCGATGGCTGGGGCATCGAGAGGCGGGTCACCTCGTCGGCTCCACTGCTCGGAGCCGACAAGGTCGCCCGCTCAGACACTTCCTCCTCGGCGCCAAGTCTTCCTCGGCACCGATGGAATCTGGTGTGGTATTTCCTCGGCGCCGATTCTCATCGAGTCGCCGAGCCGGTCCCCAGTCCCTTGGGGCCCGATGGAGAGGCCTTCGAACCCGTTCTGTTTCCTCTCGGTCTTGAGGATGTCGGATTCTGATATAGACAGGGTGCTCCAAAGACTGTTCCAGTCCCCAGTCTTCCAAAAATTTGTTTCTCGTTCCGACCCAGTTGGCTTCGAGCCGATGACCATGGCCCACCCCATTGCCATTCCTCCTCCGACTGCTTGGCTCCGTCGGAGCAGGTGCTGTTGGAGCCGGTGGAGATCTCAGGGTCGGCTCGACCCTTACTTCCAACCCGGCCTCGGGTCGAGTTTGGTACGGACTTCTTGGCTGGACCCGAGGGTGATGTTTGGGACCTATGCTTTGGGTTCCGAGCCTCCTCTCGGTGCCGCCGCGGGACTTCCGTCGACTATCATGGCTCGGAGACCGGACACCCCAGGATTCTGGGGGTCCGGCTTTCAGGAGCCATGAGGGAGTGCCTTGCCAAGTCCTCTTCGCCATCTCTCCGCTTTTACCAGCACCTTCCCTGGGCGTGGAGACTGGGTCTTTGGCAGTTCCCCTGTCCGTAGTCAGCGGAGCCCCGAGGCCTGAGGTTACCCCAGTGGGGTTCCCCTCCTCCTGAGGGTTCTTCGAGTTGTCCTCAGAGGAACCCCAAGGAAGAGATCGTGCAAGAGGAAGCACGTGGACTCTCGAGTCTATTACATCGGACACTGATATGGATGATGCGGAGGGGTCCCAGTCGCCCTCGGATGATGTCTCATTTGCAGACATCTTAGAGATCCTCAAACAACGAGGCGGTTGGATATCCAAACCCCCTCTGCTGACGAATCAGTGCTCCTCAAGGCCTTTGGGGCTCAGCCTCCGCCTCCTGGGTGTCTCCGCCCCGACGAGCTTCTGGATTTAGTTTGTCGAAGGTGGAACATCCAGACACCGTGGAACCAGTTCCTTCTCGTCCAAATAAATTCTTATCTGCTCCCGAGAAGGAGTTCCTTACTAAAGGCGTGGCTGTAGATGCCATGGTGGTGGCATCTGCTGCACAACAGGACATGGCAGAGGCTTCAACGTCCATCCATCCTCCCAATAAGGAGTCTAGGAGTATGGATAATGGAAGCGCACCCTGACTTCAGCGGCCTTTACCTTAAGGTCTCTGAACTATTTGGCACATTTTAAGGCTTCAGAGGGATCTGGTCAAGGAGTTGTCAGATTCCTCTCGGGTAACCTACCTGAGCAGCTAGCCCAGTCCATTAGCTCTCAGTTGGCTATCCTCACGTCAATTTCTAACTCGTCCATGAGGCTCATTTCCTATGCGGCCGAAGGCGGGTAGAGCGTGAGGCACAGGCGTGGCTCTACGTGACAAGCCTGGCTCGCTTGTGTCAGTTCGCGGAGGCCTTCAAGTCTTCCTTCGACGCTCCCTTTGATGGGTCCTCTCATTGTTTGGACCCAAGGTGAAAGACACCCTTACCCGCTGTGAGCAAGAGGGAAAACTTTATCTGCCGTAGGTGCCCGTTATTCCACTCTTCGGCCTTACCCCAAGGCTAAAGGAGGGAAAATGTGGTTCAAAATCTCGCAAGTTTTTCTCCCAACAGCAGGAAGATTCCCCGTCCAGAGGCAGAGGCGGGGAAATTTTTCAGGAGACGCCGTCCCAGAGGCTGGGGCTGCAGAGGGCCCTGCAATTCTGGAGACGCGAGTCCTTTCGTGGCTCTTCAGCCTCCACCGTCATGAGGATTGCCCGGCTGTGCTGCTCGAGCCAGTCGGGTGTCGTCGCAGCCAAGCACCTAAATGCCTGGGAGTCTATCACTCAGGACAGATGGGTGCCGGATCGTGCCGGAGGTTACTCCATCCCATTCAAATACTCACCCCGCCGTCCAAGAGAATCCCGGACCCACCACCCAGTCAAAGGGAAATAGCAGCCGCAGAAGCTTTAAAGCTGCTAGAAAAGGAGTCATCCAACCGGTCCCCACAGACCAGATCGGATCAGAAATTACTCCAGGTTCTTTTTTAGTGCCAAAAAGACAGGGGACCTGAGACCAATATTGGATCTCAGCAGACTGAACCAATCCGTCACGAAATCAAATTCGAATGGTCACGTTACAATCCATTCTCCGTTGTTGGAGAAGGATGTTTGGATGTGCTCCATAGACCTCAAGGACGCCTATTATCACATACCGATACATCAGGCGTCCAGAAGGTATCTGCGCTTCAGCCTGGGAGTCAGTCGTACCAATTTTGTGCTCTGCCCTTTGGTCTCACCACAGCCCCCAGGGTGTTCACAAGTGTTTGGCAGTAGTGACGGCTCACCTGAGAAGTCTTGGATTCCAAGTGTTTCCCCATCTACGACTGGCTCCTGACTGCCACCACCAGGCATCTACTAATGGACAACCTCAAGCCACCATCTCCCTGGGTGTTTCTAGGGATTACATTCAATTGGTCAAAGTCTGTCTTGCTGCCCTCTCAACGCATAAAGTTTATAGGAGCAGAGATAGACTCAAGATTGATCTGTATTTCTTCCTGCCGAAAGGATCCGAACTACAGGGCCAAGTTCAGCTCTCTAATCTCGAGATCCAAAGCCCCAGCCAGGATGGTCCTACAGGTCTTAGGCTCAATGGGCCGTCTGCCACGGTTCTTTAGTTCCTCTAGCAAGATTACATGAGGATTCTTCAGTGGCTCTTATCAACTCAATGGTCCTTTCAGGATCTTCCCCTCAATCATCACATTATGATTACGGAAATATGCAAAAGGACCTTCGCTGGTGGCTTCAGACATCCA
>NC_056741.1:831850886-831870887 GCF_019279795.1 Protopterus annectens | reverse complement strand
ATTTTAAAAAATTAAAAGCTGAAAGGGTTTTTTCCTTTTTTAAAACCGCAGGGCCTTTGCAAAAGGGCCCTTGGCGGGCGGGGCCCACCAGGCAGGTCATAATCCACCCCGTAACTGTAAAGAAGTATAAAAGTATGACAGTTAGCAAAAGAGTGCAGTGTAGTCACTAAGTAATAAAATGTGCAAGTAACAGTGTAAAAGTGTTTGCAAGTATTGCTTGATTACAAAAGTGTGTTGCAGTCTGTAATCCAACAGAAAAATGAAAATGTCTGAAATAAATTCTGAAATAAAGATGCCCCACCTTAATATAACAAACCTGCAGCAGGCTGAAAAGTACAGCTGCAGAAGATGAGCAAATCACATGTGTGAAATATATCCCTGTTGAAATACTGAAACATGACAGAAGTGAGACTGCTGGAAAGGATTGTAATAACTACAGGTAAAACATGTCAATAAAGCCTAGAAGTAAGTACCATCCTGAATAGTAAAATAAAAACAAGTGAGGGGGTGTGAGAAAGAGTTATGAATCCACCAATAAAGTAGTAAGAACCCCCTGAATAAAGTATACTGCAGTCAGTACAGAATGAAATGAATGTGACAAGTAGAACCAAACTGTGAAATGTTTTCAAAGTGTTGCTGCAGCTGGAATGTGTATCCCAAAATCTGGATATGTTGCTCTCAGTCTGCAATATGCAGATAGTATGATTGTCTGAAATACCAAACATCCACAGTTGTCTATAGCTATATAAAGCAAATGTAGCAGGATGATGTAGCTGAACAAAGCCAGATATGAACGTGTATGAAGAACAATAAAATGTATATTGATGTAGCAGTAACAGTCCTATCACCAAATTGAAGTAGTTATCATATAGGAAACTGTAGTTAGAACAGTAGTGTGTATATATCTGTAGCTATTAGAAATGTACAGCATATGTATTGGTATTGAAGGTGTTAAAAATTTTCTTCACCCCACCCTATAACCACATATAATCCATTCCATTGAAAATGGTATGTGCAATCACAATTAACACCCTGGACATTTGTCCTGTTTGGGGCATAAATATTTGCATGTCCGTTGATGCATCTGCCCTGTTCATACATCCACACCTGATGGCCTGTTGCCATCAATCAACCCTGCATGTTGTTGGACTGTGTATTGCTGTTCAAATTATGCATGTTATGCTTGCTGTTCAATGGTGTGAATATCTGGGTGTTTGGTTAATGGGAATACTAATGCATGCTGTTACAACTAATTTGAATGGTATTGTATGTTTCTAACCCAAACTGTCATGACATAATGCAAAACATAGGGGGACAGGGGAAAGGGGGGTTCCAGCGACCCACCTCTCCCCCCTCAGCTGGCGAGTGCACCTGGCACTAGTGCCCAGTCTGGACCCTCCTCCGGTGGCCCTGTGCCACCTGGGGGGAAGCTGCAGGGGGTGGGGCCCGCCCCTCTGCGTGGGCCCGGGGGAGAACCACCACTCACCCTCCTAGCTCCGGACTGTGGTGCGGGGAGATCCGGGACTCTGTTCTTGGCCCCTCGCCAGCTTGAGGCACAGGTGGCCAACACGGGCATGCCTGTTGGGGCCCCCGCCCCAGCACACCCCCTCCTGGGCAGTGAAGGAACAGTGGCAACTGCCCATGGGTGGGGATATCAGTTCCACTGTTGCCATCTGTGGGCTCATGGGCTCTGGATATCCAAACCTCCGTCCCGTCAATTGTGTAACCCCCACACGTGTCATACACCCCCTGTATGTGTCTTGTTTGTCTTGTCTGTTGCCCTACCCAAACTACCTCCCCAGCTATCCCGACTTCCTTCACCTGACATACCACTCTCACCTAAAAAAAAAGGGCACTCTGTACCCACAAAAATTCCCCCATACATAGCTGCCCATTCCCAAAATGTCTCGGACATGGAAACTATCAATTACAATTGGCTGTACAACAAGTATTATTGTTGTCCTCACAACTCTCTCAAGGGGGGAAGGTTTCAAATGTCACACCAAATTACAAACATATGCACAGATGTTGCTGATGAAGAAGTGGGCAGCTATGGGCCTTACCTACATCCCTCCTGCAAAACCCCAAACTTGTTTCCCTACTGTCTTACCCTCTTTTTGACCCCTTTTCACCACTTTCCTGTCTCCCCATTTTCATTTCTTTAAAGAAAATAGCGGGTGAAGAGTAAGCACGTTTAAGCGGTTGTAAGCGGGGTGTGTGCCGGGGCTAACGCCAGTGCGCGGAGCTCGCAAACCAGCTAACCCGTTACAACTGCTTAAAAGTGCCTTAGTCATTTGATTGACAGGTCCTTTTCAGTTCAAAAGCAAAATAAAATCCCACTGTCAGCCCCAACCCAGGACCTTGAAAAGTAGTCTGCATGACTTACCACTAAGCCATGAGTGTTATACAAGAACATTGTGCTAAAATAAATATATCATGTAATAGTAGGAATGAATGTAAAGGGAATATAGGATGTGTAGTACACAAACATGTCATTTAGAATTACTGTCAAAACTAGTGGATTTCCATAATAGTAGTGTGTGAACAGAAACAGCCATGCTAGTTGGTAGCTAGTAGGTAATAATGTCACTGTAGCACCTTGCAAGCCACACACATACTCACAGCAGGATAATCACTGCCCATACCCCACAACCTCTTACAGGAACACACCCGGACCAAGTAATAAAATAAGAGGAGCAAACGCCCAAAAGCAGGGACACATAACAAATAATGTTAAAAAAACAGACAGTTCAGAGAGTAACAGGGTCTGCATTTTGTGGGATGTTTGGAAGGGTATGAAGTCTGAAACTTGAACGTTTGTCACTATATTCTGACTTGAGCCCAGAGTGATTTGCCAGAAAAAGCTGTGCATGAGATATTGACCAAAATATGAGGCAGAAATGTGGACAACCTGCAAATATTTGTACACATGAGAGGTCTAAACCCACCATATTTGAATAGTTAAGAGCCTAGACATAGCAACAGTGAATGACTTACAGGGATGCCCCACAGACTCCATGTGAAATGTACAAACAGTAGGCAGAAAGGTGTAACACATGCAATGGTAACTATGGAGTCCTGAAAGTATTCACCACTTGCATGGCAGAAAAGTGTAGTAATACATATGCTCATGCTAACCCACAGTCACAACTGCAGCATACCAGACAATTTAATGGGTGTACCCCACTGATATGCACCATTCCATGAGGCAGATAACCAAGTCTCTGGGGCCTGCTCAGCAGCATACTCAAATACCCTAATAGATGTCAAGGCCCACACCATGGCCAGACCACACTGCATGCTGTAACACCCTAGCAGATATAGCAAGCATTCCAAGGTGTGAATGTACATGGAAAATAGGAAAGCCACAGCAGCACACTACAGTCAGGACATCTAGCAGGCATACAAGTAGTGACTGTAAAGGGCAAATATTGAAGCCTTAGCAACAAAGTGCAAGCAAAGGTGAAAGGAAAGCACACACACATTAACAGTAGTAGTAGTTGTAGGTGTCAGTGTACATACAGTTAGTACAGGAAACTGGAGAAATTAATGGAGGAATGTTAATCTACAACACAGCTGGAAATATGACAGAAATAACAACCTTTCCACTCACAGAACATCGTCCACAGCATACCAGCAATGTCCCTGCCCTTAAAATCTGAAAGGGCTATGCCTATCTCACATACCTTTTTATAGCACTGTTCTGAAATCACAGTGAGAACTGCAATAAGTACACAAAAGGCTGCATGCAATTAGCAAATGCTGGCTAAAAATTTGGGAACCATAAGGGAAAAGAATACCTAAAAAGTATGCTGTACTCCCAGTCCACACATGCAATACTTTCATTGCACCCTGAGGAGGACGTGAGAGACAAAAGACAGAGAGAGAGAGAAAAAGAGACAGAAAATTGAAATTAAGCAGACACAAACAAACTGTTCAGCAACAGCCACCTGAAAGCTGACAACTGGAAGTGGAGCAGCAGGACAGAAAACGAGACGGCAACACAAGCAGCTGTGACAAACACAGGTAATGTAAAGAAATACTATAAAGGTCTACATACTGTGAACCCTCCATATGTGTCATTGGTCTGTATCCATATGTATATGAAGATGTGAAAAGGGCAGGGGACATACAGCAACTATCAGTGAAGGCTGTACATACATTTGTATGTGAGAGCATCTATGTGCACATATCAATGTAGGTTGACTGTAGGTTGTAGTGCAATGTACAAAGTAGGTTTCACAGTTATGTATGTTTAGCAGTATGTTAGTGTGTTTATACAGTATGGTAGACAAACATGTTGATATACCTGTCTATCATAGGGATAATGTATGTCAAAATACGTATGTATATATATATATATATATATATATATATATATATATATATATATATATGATATGCATATATGTATACATACATAGAGAGATGTAGGAATACATAGACAGATGTAGATAGATAGAATATGTACAAACATATATATGTAATGCACACATACAGATATAGATATATGTAGATACATATACATAGACAGACTGATCTGACTATCTACAGGTATGACTGTATATGACGACCTCAACACCCCCTGTCCCACCCCCTCTGTCACTCTCACCCCCTCTGTGTCCCCCCCTCTCCATATCTATAGCAATATATGTACATCAATATATATATGTGTATATGTATACAGACATATATATATATATATATACATATAGATATATCTATATACATATATATATATAGAGAGAGAGAGAGAGAGAGAGAGATTATATATATTCTGAGTGAGGCACATGTGTACAGATGTATTGCAACAGGTGCCTGGTGACAAAGGCATGGAGTGAACACCAGTGTCAAAACCGGAGTACCATACCCCATTTCAAATCACCTACACCAGTAACCACCAGATATGTGATTGGCTGCCCACCACTGCATGTGTCAGGGGTGAACAGGGTCATAAATGTGTACAATAGAATGATATTACAGTGGCACACTATTCCTGGAATACCCCTTTTTCAAAATTTTTGGGATGGACATGTAGGTCGGGGTACCCTCCACACCACATAATGGATGCCATGGTATGGACCTCACATGACAGCTACAGATATGGAGAAGGACACAGTGACATGTACAACACTGTGACAATGCACTCAAACACATTACCAATGCACAGTGACTGACAACACCACAGAGTACACACATACTACCCACATAGAGGTTACCACTGATTTACAAAGTAAGTCCCCCCATGACAGATGTCCAACAACCATAGTAACACCTCACACCATCCACAACCTAAATACTGCGTGTGTCATCCATGCCACTGCAATAGAGAGCACATGTAGGTAAAAATTCCTACCCACAGATAAGACATACCCTGCAATAAACCACACAGTGTTAAGAAGCAAGACTCCCCATGAGTACATGTCACACATACCCTTGCTGACTGTTAGTCAGATAGGTACTATGCCATATGAGTCTCCCTGTGTAACTGTGTGACAGCAGTAGGTACCATCACACCCATGTGTCACAATGGTCAGGGTAGAGAACAGTATTTCTGTAGTCCCAGGGGCAATAGCATATTGTATAGTTTTTATTGTAATGTAATGTATTGTGTTGTATTGTATTGGTATGTTGAGGTGCCTCCTTGGAGTGGAACCACTGCTGCTGTGCACCAGTGTACAGGTACATATCCTGCAGTCAGGCTAGTGTTACATAGCACTTCTATATGTGTGTTTAGCTCCTGTCAGAGTTTATGTAGCATGCAATGGGGATACCATCAGGTCCCATCATGTTGTGTATTCTGCTTTCTGAGGGGCTCTCACCTGGACATCTGTGATGACAGGGAGGTTACAGTCAGCTGGGATAACTATGTCTTATTTTGGGGAGAGGGGGGTGACACCTGCACTGAACCTGTCTGCCACAATGTTGTCAATATCTGTGGTTTCAGTGAAATATTTGTTGTTGTGTACTAACTATGGGCATAGAGGATGGATTCTGACCAGGTTGCTAACATAACTGAAGAAGGCCTTCTGGTTATCTGTAGTGTCCCTCTTGATTTCCCTCTCAAAGTTGCCCATGGATGTTTGTATGATGGAAAATAGATTTTCTAGGTGCTGACATGCCTTCCCTTTTTGGAATTATGCTCTGTCTTGCAGTAGCTTCCATCTTCTGTAATACAAACTGTCTATGGCTGGGGTCCACCAGACAGGATGCTGTCCCTTTGTGGAGAGTGTCTTGGTCATATATGGGATTGCATGATCCATGCATTTGCGGAGATGTCTGTAGAAAGCAATTGTGTAGGGGTCAGCATTGTGGGTTGTATCTGCCACTGGCCCAGTGGGCTGAAAGGATACCATGTCACTGTTACAAAGTGTAAAGTTTGCATCTGTAATGTATTTCACTATAGTCGTTTATGCTGGTGGTGGAGATGGGATATGTATATCCAGGGCAATTAGTGTGTGGTCAGCTCACAGTAGTTGATGATGTAGGCCATACAGTACCTAGATACAAACCCCCAGAGTGAGGAGGTGCTCTGGACCTGAATCAGTGTTCTGACTGCTGGGGTTTGGTAGTATGGAGTGTGCCAGGTACTGTTGCACAGTTGCTGGCTGAGCACTGATACCGGGCCCAAACATGTGTATCCACCAATAGACAGACAGATACTATATGTGTGAGATATGTTGTATCATAACAGTCGAGTAGCATGTGTACCAAATTCTGCTGACATATATTGCTGATATCAGGTTATTTTCTTTTTCAGGTACATGGCTCACCCGCGAATCCCCTCCACAGCTGAGGATGAGGAGATACACCAGAGCCTGGTGCGGGGTTATGCAATACTCTTTTCCCCCAGCCAGAATCAGCAGGAGAGGGCTGCACTGTGGCAAGACCTGGTCCATCGGGTAAATGACATAGGCACGCATAATAGGACATATGAGCAGGTACGACATCACTGCAGTGATTTAATCAGAAATGTCCGTCAGGCCGGATATCCACAGGCAACAGGTTGCCACAGGTGGTGGGGGTACACATCCCCACTCACCAGACTGGAGGGACTACTCATGAGTGTAGTGGCTCCAGTCCCCAAAAAAAAAACAACAGCAGCAGACATGCATTATGATGGAGGCTGGACCCAAAGCACAAGACAGTGAGGGGAGGTAATATGCCATATGTATAGTTGATGTTGTGTACACTGGTATTAATGCATGTGTGAGGTGTGTCCTTGGTTTGTAGCTGCACCATAGTATTTAATGTGCAAGTGTGATATCCTCAATATTAGCAGCTGACCTGTGAAAGGCGACTGTTGTACTACTGACCTGTATCATACTCAGTAACAATGGCACAGTTGTGCCCACTGACATTAGTTTCCCGTCTGCAGGTCCCTCCGGTGTAACAGCAATGCAGCCTATCCATGCTGGTGAGTGTGTTTTAAAAATACTGTAATAGTCTTGATAGTAATAGTAATATTAGGCTCACTTAGTAGTGCCCTTTTTATGCATGTAGGTGTGTCTGTGTCTTTTGTTGATATCAGCAAATGGAGGGACTTTTCCTTTTATTTTGCATGTGCATGTGCACCTGTGCATTTTGCATTTTGCACCTGTGCATGTGCATGGGGGCATGTGCATTTTGCATTTTGCATGTGTGCACCTGTGCATGGCACATGGCATTTTGGGGCACCTGTGCATGTGTGCATGTGTGCACCTGTGCATGTGCACCTGCATTTTGCATTTTTGCATGTGCATTTCCCTGTGATTTTCATGTGCACCTGTGTGTGCATGTGATTTTGCATGTGTGCACCTGTGCACCCCGGGGGGTGTGCATTTTCATGTGCACCTGGCATGTGTGCATTTTCATTTTGCAATGTGCAGTTTGGGATTTTGCATGTGTGCATGTGCATGTCTGGACCTTTCAAAGTGTGCATCACTGGTAATGTGTAACTTGTTTTCCCTTTTCCCCCCCACAGGTTCTGGTGCTGCTCTGGTGTCAGAGAACCTGAATCAGGTGCCATGGGTACTGATAATGATGACATCTGTGTAATGGCACAGGAAGGTATGCCAGGGTCCGCCATTGGTCAGCCGATTGACAGTACACAGCTGTCCCCCCATCAATCGCACAGTTATCCTGCCTTTTGTAAAATGCCCCTAGGTGATGGACAGAAAAGGGGTTGGGGTAATGTGGTATCTGTGGAAATCCCCCCAAAAGCAGCCATGGGCATGGCCCAGAGATGGTACCACACAGACAGATGTCCGGGGGTTTCGGGGGAGCATCCGTTCCCCCTTAACTCCCCACAGAGGTCTTACAACCTCAGCTATGTTTGGGGCTGTCATGCAGGCACAGTCACATGGAATGGTACACCAGACAGGGTCTGAGGGAGCTGACAGCATGTCGCACAGCCATGACTGACAGTATGCGTGACATTGCGGCTGCCATCCGTAATTTCACCGATGTCATAGAAAAGATGTTGTGGGGACATATTACACCGGTTCCACAACTACATGTCCATGAGCCAGGGTGATGGGGGGCCGGTTGGGCCGACGGGCTGTATGCCAGCAACAGCAGCAGCTGGCAGTCAGGGGATGACAACGGGGGCCGCCCCCATAGTGCCAGCAGCCCCCAGCAATGCTGGGTCTGTGCTGTCATCAGACCACCCCAGGAGACCAGGGCATGTGGCTCTGGCCGGGCCCCAAACAGGGATCTGTGTCCAGTCAATGAACACCTGCTTCTGATGACAGTACCCAGTCTGGATTGGTACCGGATACAGTCCGTAGCCCCCCTGCAAGGCACAGGTACCGTGTCCATGGCCAGAGACACTGATCTGTATGACCTGGCAGGTACAGTCTGTGGCTGTCCACAAACACCAGTATATGGCAGCCATGAGGTGGAACTGTGTAAATCCATACAATATGCGAATTGACAACACCTAGGGCTACCCTCCACCCCACTGCATCCCAAAATTGCCCCACCCTTTTTACTGCTGTCCCTCACCAACACACATACACATACATGTCAATCGGTGGTATCGGGGGGCTGACTCAGGCATACCAAGTTCACACCCTGTGCATATGATGAAACTGTGCCACCTCCTGCAATCTGTAACATCAGGGCAGGTACAGGTTAACATGTTGCTGATGCACAGGGTGACTACATAGAGTGTAGTAATAGTATCATGTTGTTAACAGTACTGTGTGCTGAATTAATTGTGGGTATATCACAGCATGCCTGATGCAGTAAGGGGGTGATTGTCATGTACTGTTGTCTACACCCATGGGAAGTACCATAGTGTATCATCTGCACATGTTGGCATACTTTGGGAAGGATGTCAACAGAAGGCTACATACATAGGTAGCACAGGGATAAGGTTAATGAAAACGCAATGATGGACATGTAAACTGCAAGTGGCATGTTGCCCACACTGGACTCTGCAATGCAAAGTTTGGGGGGAAAGTGTGCAGTCCACACTGGTACAGGACAACAGGAGCACCCTAGCACTGCAAGCTCACATCTCATACCATGCTAGACAGCCCCAACACACAAAACTAACTGTCACAGGAGGGGGAGTCCCCATACATGTCAGGGATACTGTGGTGGCAGGTCAGGTAGCCAAAATCCTACTAAATATGGAACCACTGAGTAAAAGGGTCAGTGTCTGTTATTTGACATGTGTATTACTGCAGGTTTAGCCCTGGGTTTCCATCCAGTTATTGTACATCCTGACGGTACATGGTCTGTACACTTGTGTGTGCTGAGACTGGACCCTTTTCCATGTACATGTGCATAGTGCCTGCATATTTGCAGTGTTACCTACTGGAAGTGGTACAGCTTGTTTGTTGTACAATGGACTACATGCAGCCCTGCTTACTGTAGCTTTGTTTGCATGCATGTTTGCTTGCAATTACCCTGGAATACTAATCCCACCTGCAATGCATAGTTACAGAGCTTCTGTGGACTCCTAGTGACATCTGCATAGCTTACTATATGTATGTCCATGTCTCACTTGACAGAATGTCACTGTTTGTCCTGTTCACATGTACGTTGCCTGTGACACATTGCATATGACTTACCTGGCATTTGTCCACGTGAGCAGTCATATATGCTACTGCTAACTAATCACAGGCACTACACCCTCACATATTCATCTTCTGTTAAACCACCTGCTTCGCTAGGGATGGCTTGCACCTGTCACCCCTGGGCTTTCAGATATTGGAAAAGGCTCTTGCAACCCCCATAGTGCCTATGTTAGGCAAGGCTCAAATGACAAATCCACCTTCATAGGTATCACAAGGGATAAGAAACTAAGAGTAATGCCACCCAACGCCAGAAGTCTAAACCTCAAGATGCATGCACCCGAAACTCTCCTTGGCATGGAGAACATCGATATCTGTGCAGTAACAGATGTCTGGTACAGGGCTACACAGAGCACCCCAGCACAACCAGGTTATACCTCATACCATGCTTTTCAGCCCCAAAACTTGGAAGAACCACAAATGGAGGGGGAGTATTGATATTCATCAAAGATACCCACACCTCCAGGTTGGTGGCAAAGCACCAAGCATCAGAGACTATCCATGTGCAACTAACAATGGGTGAAACTGCCTTCTAGGTTATAGCCTGCTACAGACCACCCTCCCAAACCCAAGAACTGCACTCGGCCATCCTGTGAACAGTGGAAATATGAAGGTCTCTCCAAACACCATTATATTGGGCGACGTCAACTACCCAAACATGGACTGGGAGCATGACTCTAGCTCCAACGCCCTAGGCCAAAGATTCCTAGAATATATGAGCTCAAATGCTATGGAACAACTTGTTACCACTCCCACAAGAAGGTGAAACATACTGGACCTGACCATCACCCACATGGGGCCTCTGTGCTCCAGAGCAGCAGTGTATCCCTCACTGGTACGATCGGGCCATAACCTAATCTCACTGGATATTCACATCCCGACCCACCCCTGCCCAGAACACCACAGTGAACAACTTCTAAAGCAAATTCACACTCCTCAAAACTGAGGTGGAAACCTTCAAAGCCCGGCCTGTGGAAACTACAGACCAGACCTGATTCCTCTATAAACGATTCTATGGACACCTTCAGGAATGCATGGGTCATGTGACCCAATAAAACCAAGACCCAATCCTCCAAAGGCAGACGCCCTGTCTGGTGGACCCCAGCCATAAACAAACTACACAATAGAAGGAGGAAGCTACTAAATGATACAGCAAAATCCCAAAAGGGAAAGGGATCACTGATCAGTATTAGCAAATAACTACAGGCACTCATAAGATTGTCTAAGGCCAGCTTAGAGAAATTGTACAGGACACTAAGGATAATCACAAGGCTTCTTTAGTTAGAGGAACCTGGGTGGTAATTCCCAGATATGCTCAGAGGTAGTCCAAAATGTCAATAGAAACACCAAACCCACAGACATTGCCAACATTCTAGCTGACAGGTTCAGTGCAAACTTCTACCCTCCCACAGAAGGGCAAATATTTTCCCAGCAGAGTGTTTCCCCTGACATCTCAGATGCTCAGGTAAGAGCCGCCTCTCCAAAGCAATACACACTGCATCAATGGGACCAGACAGTGTCCCCGGGTGTGTCCTTCATGACCTCCAAGACGTTTCAACCAAACATAAATCTACTGTTCAATCCCAGCCTTACTACAGGATATGTGTCCAAAGTGTGGTGCAAACAACAGTGGTCCCCTACAGAAATGGTGCCTCAACGGATCCTGGACACATCGCCCCCTAAGCCACACTAGCTTGGTCTGCAGAGCTATGGAAAGGAACATCATGGACCACATAAATAAAGATATTGGGGACCTACAGACACTGGATCCTACCCAGTTTGGCTTTGTTAAGGGCAGATCCTGACTCAAACCTGGTAGATTTCTTTGAAACAGTCACCAAGGCCATTGACGGGAAAGTGGCCCACACAGCCTACCTGGACCTTGCAAAAGCCTTCAAAAAAATACCCCACTGGCATTCTAGAGAAGCTCACCAGCTTAAATAGCCCCTATGTCACTAGATGGATTGCACACTGGCTCAAGGACAGAACCCACATGGTTAGAACTGCTGGAGCCATGCCAGACTCCAAACCAGTTACAGTGGTGTCCCACAAGGCTCAGTCCTGGGACCTCTTGTTTGGTATATATTTATGAGGTACAGGCCAACACGAAGGACTGTGGCTGACCAAATATGCAGATGACTGCAAACTGGCCACCATAATCGACTCTCCAGCTGACACAAGCATCTTCCAAAGAGGCCTCATAGAAACAGACAACTTTGCCAGAGCATGGCCTCCAGCTGAATGCAAAGTGTATAGTCATCCCCTTTTGGGAAAACAAAGTGCCCACAAAGTACCACATAGGTGGTACTCCATTACCCGAAGAAGTAATTAGGACCTGGGGACCCAAGTTGATAGCAACTCTCATTTGACAACCACGCCAAAGTGGTTAGAAAGGCATTGTACATAGCCCACCCATCATGAAGGGATTCACATCTACATCAGGGAGGACATGTCCCCTTTACTCATCCCCCATCAGGCCCATAATTGAGTACAATCCCCCTGTTGGGATGTACTTTACCAGACACCTGCAGCAACTGGAAAGACACAAGTACCTCACCAAGAGGATCAAAGGGCTCAAACAGATGCTATATGCTGACTTAAAGCCCCAGCTCTACTCAGTGGCATACGCCTGTTCAGGGGGATCTGTGCCTAATGTATGGTAAAAAGAATTAATGGGCATCCCCCTGAGAATACCCAAAACCCTTTGGGGCTACATTGAAAACAACCTAGCACTGAAAAAAAAGGACTTTAGGGACAGATTCAAACCCAGAGGCTCACTCCCCTAAAAAACCCAGTCCAGGAGGAGCCCCTCATTGACTCTTTCAGGAATCTTGATGAGTGGAGGGGACATTGTGGTTTCCCGGGGTTCATTTTGACAGAGGCACAGTATACTAACCTAAAAAGGGAAAGATATATTTAAATGGATCACAGCCAAACACATTCTGAGGTTCAAACCCTGGGGCAGATAGTAGAAACCTATGAACCTATGTCCCTTCCCCCATTGGCCCTATGTGCTGTTAATAAAGGCTCACTACTATGGTAGCAGGGAAAGGTCTGTCACCCGGTACAGGGGGAATATTTTTGGGGGCAATGAAGGGACATGTACACAGTCAACCCCCCCCCCACAAAAACCACACAATGAGAGGGAAACCCCTACCAAACTGGGGACAAACACCTGAACCCAGTATGGCATAATGTGGGTCTGCAATACACATTTAAATCCCAGTCTAGGGCCACCTGACAGCAATACAAGAGCAAAACCCATGTTTAGAAGGGCATCCAGCACACACTCAGCTGGCAAAAGGAAACTTTTGCCTGACACACACACTACACACACAAACCTTTCCCAAAACACACCACAAGACACACATCCCTACCTTTTTTGCAGGGGGTCACCCCCCAGTGGAGAAAAAGGTACAGTGTATGGGGGACTTCCACACTAAAACACAAAACCCCGACTACACAGTCCCTTCCATGCCCATACCTTCTCCTGCTGTACTTATAGGGTGCTGACATCATCAGTGTTTAGAAAGGAATGTGCATCCTGTAGTGTTTTCCCAGTTGCCAAAGGGACACCCCCACCTTGCACACACCAACCCCCCTCCCCAAAAACACACACACATTTGCAGGATTCAAACCCTACCTAACTATGTTATGACACTTGAGATGGACATTAGCAGAGTGCCCATTCTGGGAGGTTTTTCTCCTGCTGTACTTATAGGGTGCTGACATCATCAGTGTTTAGAAAGGGAATGTGCATCCTGTGTTTTTCCCAGTTGCCAAAGGGACATTTCCCTCACACACACCAAACCCCCCACACACACCCAAAACCCCACACACATATTTTCAGGATTCAAACCCCTACCTAACTATGTTATGACATTTTAGACAGACACATTAGCAGAGCTCTTTTCATTACTGGGAGGTTTTCCCTTTTCCCGCTGTACTTATAGGGTGCTGAACATCAGTGTTTAGAAAGGGAATGTGCATCCTGTAGGGTTTTTCCCGTTGCCAAAGGGGCATTTCCCCCCACAGACTTCACACACACCCAAACCCCCCCACACCACATGAGCATTTGCAGGATTCAAACCCCTACCTAACTATGTTATGACACTTGAGACGGACCCCTTAGCGGGGCGGGATTCCCTTACTGGGAGGGTTTTCCCCCCTGCTGTACTTATAGGGTGCTGACATCATCAGTGTTTAGAAAGGGAAACCCGTGGGGAGGCAGACGCCACACTCTGGCTAAGCTGTCATTCCCCAGGGCAAACAGCCTAGGGTTTACCTCTACACCCATATGTTTAATTGTCAAAACATTATTTGTTGCTGATAGACTGATTGCAGGTCTATATTGCCATAGCATTCCCTGTTTGTATGAACAACTTGTGTATCTGTGGAAGATGTTTGCATATGGGAGGGATCCACTTTTATTTTGTCTCTGTAGTCATTTAACTGTGTGCACTGGGCAGATTGCTGTAATGTGGTTGGTTCCTGGAATAACACAAAATACCAGATATGTGTGGCCAACTGCTAAACTGAGATTTGGCCTAAGTGTGTGAGCATGCCCAGTTCAGCCTTCCCATGGCATGTTGTCTGACATATGTCTCATTTATCCAAGTGTGTGAGCATGCCCAGTGTGAGCTTTCCATATGTTGAACTCTGCACCCACCACATTTGTGGATGAGTGTGAACTTCAACAAATATCTCCCCCTTTATGGTTGTGTTTTGTGTCATGTTGTGTAGTTACTGTCCAACTGCTTTGTGTGTGAACACAACAGGGATTATACTGTGCCTGCAGGGTTTGCATGGGATACTTTGCATACAGTTGTCAACATCCTTTCACACTGACCTAACACTGTAGTACTGTATAGTGTACTGGTTCAGTACTTTGACTGTGGTGGACAGTATCCTGGGCTTTAGTCCTATCACTGCTTTACATTTCCATAGTGAGCACAACAGCCTGGTTAGGGGCCAGTTGTGCACATCTGACCATGTTGCATTATGTTCAGATATGAACTACTTAAACCAGGCTTGTCCAACATTGGTAGTGTATTCCACAACATAGGTGTACATTTGCAAACACTAGCGATGTGCCCTAGGCCATTTCTAATGCTAGGGGGAGTGTGTTTGTCCTTCGACACACATTGTAAGTGGGGTTTGCCATGACATATGTCATGGTTAGTATACTGTGCCTCTGTCTACCTGTGACATAACAGTGATACCCAGGGTAAAGCTACCATCTCCCAACCACTCATCAAGATTCCTCTTGAGGGAAAAATCGATAGTGTCTCTATGAATATCCTTTACTGGGTGTTTACTCATGGGGGGGGTGGCTTCTGTGTTATGGATCATGCAGTACAGCTTGTCCTATGTATGTCAGTGCTGGGGTTCAGGTCTCTCATGTGCATAGCTCACTGCCATTCAGATTGTACAAGGTGCAGAATGTTTATTGATCCAGCTTGGACATGGCTTTATACATCAGGCACAGCTTGCCTCTGGGTGGGCATTTGGGGTGTAGCTGCAGTTTGTTTAATCAGGCAACACATGGCATCTTTTCAAGCTCTTTGATACTTCTGGTGAGGTACTGTTGGGGACTTTACAGTTGATGGAGGTATCTGCTGAGGTACATCCCACAGGGGCTATTGTAGTCGCCTGATGAAGGATGACTGCAGAGCCACAATGACCTCCCCTTATCTAGATCTGACAACCTTCATAATTAGGTGGGTGTATCGTATGTTTCTGTAAACACTACAGCCACATGTTTGTCCAATGCAGGATATCTATCACCTTGTGTCCCCAGGTCTCTCATTACATTTTAAATTAATGGGTTAACACCTATGTGGTAATTGGTGGGCACTTACTGTATATCCACGGGGGTTGACTATACACTTTTCTGCAATTAGCTTGCTGACATGGCTATGGCACCAGTTGTCTGTTTCTATGTGGCCCTTTTGTGGGATGCTTGTGTCAGCTGGAGGGTCATATATGGTGAGCAGTTTGTAGTCCTCTGCAAACATGTTCAGACACAGTCCTTCCATGTTGGCATGTTCCTATGGGACCATATATACCAGACGAGGGAGATCCCAGGACCAAGCCTTGTGGAATGCCAGTTATATCTGGTTTGTAGTCTGACATGGCTGCAGCATGTCTGACCATGTCTGTTCTGTCCTTGGTCTGGTTTGCAACCCCTCTACTGACATAGGGGGTTTATATTTAAGCTGGTGAGCATATCTATAATGAACACGTAGGGTATTGTATAGAAGCCTTTGCAAGGTCCAGCTACGCTGTGTGGACCACATTGCCCTCATCAATGACCTTAATGACTGTTTCAAATGAGTCAAACATGTTTAGGGGCAGGATCTGCACTTAAGAAAGCCACACTGGGTAGGGTCCGGTGTCAGTAGGTCCCCAATATCTTTATGTCTGGTACATGCTGATCCTTTCCATAGCTGTGCAGACCAGCTTCTCAGGATTCTGGGGGGGAGTTTTCAGTATCCATTCAGGCAACACCTTTGTTGAGAAGGACCACTGTTGTTGTACACTGCTCTTTGGGTACATATCCTGTGGTAAGGCTGACATTGAGCAGTAGTGTGATTTGGCATTCCATTCGTCTTGGAGTCCATGTTGGACTCAGCCCAGGACACCATCTCATACCATTGCTGCTGTGTGTTTTGCTTTGTAGATGCTGGCTGTTACCTCAGCATCTGCAATGTCAGGGGGCCAGCAGTCTGCTGGGATAGATATTTTGCATTCGGGGGGGTTTGCACTGCACCTGTCAGGATGTATGTTGGCAATATGTGTGTGTGTTTGGTATGTTGTTTGTGATATTTGTGTGATTCAGAGCATATCTGTGAATTCCCAACAGGTTCCTACCATCAGTTGTAAGCCTTGGGATTATCCTTAGTGTCCTGTACAATTTGTATCTTCAAAGGTTCATAATAGGCTATCCACCCTAGGGCATTTGTTAGCCTAGCCAGAGTGTGTGGCTTTCCACCCCTTGCTATGTGAATATTATGGCCATTTATGATTTGCTGTGCCTCTGTCTGGACTGACACAGTGAAGACCCCCCGTGTAACTCTACGTTCATCCATCCACTTGGCAAGATTCCTGTTGAAGAGTGTCAGTGAGGGGCTCTGCCTAACATGGAGTGGGATTCTGTTCCAGGGTGTGGGGGGCCTCTGGTTTATGTTTCTGCCCCTCCAGCACATCCTATTTCATTATGTGTTGAGGTTGACATCTCTCACTCTCACAGCTGATGGTTTTGAGTTTTCTGGGGTGGAGCATGTCCATTACTCCTGTGTTGGACATGGCCTTGTACAACAGGCATGCAATGCCTCTGTGTAGGCAGTATGTGACTGCATTCAGCTGGGGTGTCTACAGCCAGGCAGCATATGACATATATTTGAGACACTTTATCCTCTTGGTGAGGTACCTTTGAGGTCTTTCTAACTGCTGCAGGTGTCAGGTAAGGTACATCCCATATGAGGCATTGTACTAGATTATGGGTGTGATAAGAGAACAGTATAGGGGCACAATGACCTCTGTTGGTAGATGTGAATCCTTTCATGATACTGTCCAATTAAGACAGTCTTCCTAGCCACATTGGCAATGTGAGTGTCACATAACAGGTTACTGTCCACTTGTGTCCCTAGGTCCCTGATTACTCCTTCCATACATAATGGTTTACCACCTATGTGGTAATTTGTGAGTACCTTGTTTGGTATTTGGTGGGACATTCATACTGTCCAGTGTCTTCAGGACGGCGGGGTGGGGTTCCTGTGTGTGAGAGTGTGGTCTGTAGCATGCTACAGACTGTACAGCAGTCTTGCCTACGGTTAGTTGCACATGGGTGGACTCCAATGCCTTGTGCATTGTCAGTTACCTGGACGTATGGGTGTCTGTGCTGAATATGGATACTCCCCCTCCTTTTATGTTTTGGTCCAGGTTTTGGGGCCAGGGCATGATATGTGGTATAACCTGGTAGTGCTGGTGTGCTGTCAGGAGGCTTGCAGCAGGTTTCTGTCACTGCACAGACATCGATGTTCTCCATACGGGGGCTGGCCGGGGGCATGCATATTGGGGTTTACACATCTGGCATTGGTCAGCATTACCCTTATGTTTCTTTCCACTTATGTTTTTAGGGGGGGGGTTAGTCTTTTCAGCCTTGCCTAGAAAGGCTCTATGGAGGTGGAAAAAGCCTTATCCAATATCCAGAGGGGTAACAGGTGCAAGCCATCCCTGGAACAGCGCTGGCTTGTCAAGCATGACATCCCAAGCAGACAGACATTGACCCCCTTGGAATGACACCAGAAATTTGTGCCACTTGTTAAACTGATCATTCGTGTTTGTACTGTGGCATCATTCTTGGTGAGGGTAGGATGCTGCAAACGGTCAGTGTCATACCGGCCTGGACTACATAATCAGAGAGCTCATCTATGTCTCTTTTCATGTAGTCCGGGAGGTACATCTCAGGTCATTCACACCAGCATGGACTATGACTGCATCATATTTCTACTTGCTTTGGGGTGACCTGCATACTTGTGTTATGTGGCGTGGCAGCCTACAGGCAGCTTACTGTACCCTTTCCCTTGTTCAGTCTTTTGGGGGCAGCAGTGTGTCCTATGGAGTCCCAAAAACCGCACAGGCCCCTGGTTGGGCTGTTTGGCACACCAGCTTTGTGTACTATGTGTTGCATGTGCTATGTTTGGAGGTTGTTTGATTGGGTGTCTGCTTTGGAGGCCTCTGTTGGTGTGGTGTGTTTGTGATTTGGGCCCCCGGGAATGTTTTTCTGTGTTTATGTCTTTGGTTTGCAGTTGTGATAGGTCTATGTGGGACTGGGTTTGTGGTGTGTGTGGTTACCTTCTCCTCCTGACTAGTTTTGGGAGTACTGAGTTGAGGGAGCTCAGCCTCCAGTTTGGATAGATGGTTGCATCTCTCACATATATTTGCATTTCTTGGGGAGTTGGGGTTAGCTGTGTAGTTGGGGCAGGTGTAACATTGCCCCAAGATTCACAGATTCAACTTGTTGTGGGTGGCCTTAGTGGATTGTATGTGTGGACATATTTTATTGCCATACTACTGATCAGTGATTACCTCAGTTTTTGTGTTTGGTGTACCATGTAGTAGCTTCCTCATTCTCTTGCATGGTTTGGTAATGACTGGAGTCCACCATGCTAGATGCCTGTATGGCATTGTGTCTTGTTTTAATTTAGCATTGCATAATCCAAGCATTCCTGGCAGTGTTCATGGAATGGCTGTATTTCAGGTTCTGAGGTGTGGCCCATATTTTGCACCTGCACAGGACCTTTAATGGATTCCACATCAGTTTGGAGGAGTGCAAATATTGCTTTACACATGTTTTTCACTGTGGTTTTCTGGCCAGGGACTGTGGTCAGGATTTGTATATCCAGTGTGATTACTCTATGGTCTGGTTTTACCAGTGAGCAATACACTTCTCGTCTTGCCATCCAGTACCCATGTTGCTGATTATCACATCCAGTATGCTTACCCCCCTTGTGGGAGTGGTACGTTGTTCCTGGGCATTTTGGTTTATGGATTCTATGAACTTTTGTCCTACAGGGTTGGAGCTAGTATAATGTTCCCAGTCTATGTCTGGGCATTTTCAGTCACCCAATATAATGTGGTTTGGAGGACTTGATATATTCATGTATTCCACATAGGCTAGGTGCAGTTCCTGGTGTTGGGACAGTAGTCTGTAGCAGGCTATAAACTGGGGGGCAGTTTTAGCCACTGTTACTTGACCATGGCTAGTCCATGCTGCCTTTTTTGGTACCAACATGGGGGTGTGGTTATCCTTGACAATTATTGCTAGTCACCCCCCTTTTTCCTTTTTTGTAAAACCTTGGGGGTTCCAATGTTTTGAGGGCTTTGGTTTTTTCAAAGCACAGGGTTTTTTTTTGAAAAAGGTTTTTTTTTA